>NW_015151729.1:0-1172 GCF_000732505.1 Cyprinodon variegatus
ACCAGACTCACCGTAGAACCTAGTAAGTTCTGGTTGGAAATATTTTCTGGTCTCTTTCAGAACCAGATCAGTTTTATAAAATGTTTTTTCAGAACCTGTAGATCAGAGAGTTATTGGACCTACATTCCAGCATTACCGGTCTCAGAACTTAACAAGTTTTATTAAATTCTGTATCAGTATCGGAACCAAAGTGTAAAAACAACAAATTTTCAGAGTTAAAATCAAAATTAACAGATAAAAAACCAGAGATTGGACCTGGAACCAGTTATTCTGTAGAACCTGGTACTGTTTCTGTTAAACCCGTTTATGTTCTGGGTCATCATGCTGTGTGACTGCTGGCAGTAATTATAAGCTCTTCTATGGATCTGGAACCAGACTCACCATAGAACCCAGTAAGTTCTGATCTTATTCTCACTGGTTCTGGTTTTTGTTTCTTGTTACTGAAAATGTTTTGATCCTAAAACAAAAATAAAAGAATAAAATCCAGAACCGACCTGATGATGTAGATCATCTGTTTCAGAGCTAAATATTATCAGGTCTGTTAAAATGGACCAGAACCGGGTTCTAATCTGCAGCTATTTAGGTTCTCCTCTTGAGTTCTTTAGAATCAGGCTTGGTTCTATGACGAGGTCTATGAGACGGACCCGGTTCCAATTGCTCAGTTTTTGTTGTGGATCTTCATGCTGTGTGAATGTTGGGGAGAAGATCTTCTTTGGATCCGGAACCAGACTCACTGTAGAACCCAGTAAGTTCTGGTTAAATCGTTAATGGTTTCAGTTAAAGACGTATTCTTAGGTCTATACTCTGCTCATCAGACAGAATAAAACCAGAACCGGTTCTGTTATGGAATCAATTTAAAATCTAAACTGATTTCAAACAAAGAATCTTCAGATAGAAGAAGTTCTGGTCCGGTTTCTACCTGCTGATTTGTTATTGATGCTTCATGTGTGAATGTTGGGAATCAGATGATCTTTGGACCCAGAACCAGACTGACTGTAGAACCCAGTAAGTTCTGGTTCTAATTGTTTTCTGGTCTCTTTCAGAACCAGATCAGTTTCATTAGATGTTTTTCTCAAAACCTGTAGATGATAGCGTTATTGGATCTTTATTCCAGTTGAACTGGTCCCGCAACCAGTTGGTTTATATTAAATTCAGTTTTAATAATAGAATCA
>NW_015151729.1:3206-6137 GCF_000732505.1 Cyprinodon variegatus
CCTCAGACCGAAAAATTTCTGGTCCGGTTTCTTTCTTCTGCTTTATTGTTGAGGCTTAACGTTGTGTCAATGTTGAAAATAAGATTATGTTTGGACCTGGAACCAGTTATTCTGTAGAACCTGGTTCTGTTTCTCTTAAACCTGTTTATGTTGTGGGTCGTCATGCTGTGTGACTAGTGGTACCGGCACATATAAGATGTTCTTTGGATCTGGAACCAGACTCACTGTTGAACCCAGTAAGTTATTATTATTATCTATCAAAACCAGATTTGATCCAATTAATTCATACAAATGATTTATTGGTTCTGATCTTAATGGACCTTTTGATTAGTTCATAATCTTTGTGTTCAGATCATGTTTTTACATTCAGTCCAATCTCTGTTTACTGTAGCAGTGAAAAAAGAACCAGAGGTGATCAGAACCATTCAGAAACATTGTTTATTAGTTTATTAGCTGGTTCGCTTATAATAAGAAGTTCTTTTTTGCAATTTTAGAATTTATCTTAATTTTTCTGACTAATTTATGAATTTATTTGTTTTAAGTTGACATATTTTGTATAAATGTTCCAAGGAAAAACTTGCCTTTACTGTCTTATTGTTAGTTTTCACACAGCATGATCCGGTTAGTTTGTGTTCTGAACCTTCATGATGTGTGACTGGAAGTTCTGATAAAATGATCTTTGGAACCGGAACCAGACTAACCATTAAGTGCTGATCCAATAAAACCATCTTTATAAATAGTTAAACTCAGATGATAATTTTAAATCTTATATTTACGGGTTTTATGAACGGACCTTTAGTTCAGCTGCTGGACCTGCAGGTTCTGTTCTTTAAACATCAGAACCAATTGGACCAGGTTTAGACTCATCCAGACAATAATAACAGAACTAACGTCTTAGAAACCCTGAAACCACAGAGAGACACCAGAAATAATATTAATGCCTTTAAGCTTCTAGAAGCATTTTAGATGTTTTCATGAAAATGTCCCGATATAACAGATATTTTATTGGAGCGACAATGAACCCGATGAAACCAGAACTCTTTAGTTTTCTTCATGGACTCTGTTTGGGCTGATTCTGCTGAGTTTCTGTTCCCTGGTTCTGTGGGTTTGTGTTGAGAACCTTCATGCTGTGTGTCTGGAACTAATAGGAATAAGCTGATCTTTGCCAGTGGAACCAGATTAACCATTCAAACCAGTAAGTAACAGATCAGAACTACTTTTTATCTGTATATTAGCACACAGAAATAAATAAAGATGAGCAAAATAAATATCTTGGAATGAATATATAACCTGAAACTGAAGGTAAAATGTCTAAATTTACAGATAATGTAGATTTTTATCATTAAAACATCTGGATTCTGGTTGAACGGGTTGGCACTGGTTTCTGTAGGATAACTTAATGCTGTGTGACTGGTACCAATCAGTATAAGCTGATCTTTGCCAGTGGAACCAGACTAACCATTCAAACCAGTAAGTAATGAATCAGAACCACTTTTTATCTAAAGAGGTTTTTAAATTAGTGAACAGAATTAAATAAAGATGAAAAAAATAAGTAATCTGGATATAAAAAAAACTTAACCTGAGGGTAAAAAGTCTAAATCTATAGATTAGGATTAATGTTTGTGATTTACCAGCCCAGGTTTCTGGTTGAACGGGTCGGTGCTGGTTTATGTCTTAGAATTTCATGTTGTGTTGCTCTTGGCAATCAGAATAAGCTGATCTTTGCCAGTGGAACCAGACTAACCATTCAAACCAGTAAGTAATGGATCAGAAAAGGTAAAAAAAAAAAAAGAAACTTCTTAAATATTTCTGAACCAAACTTTAAAATGATTTTTCATTCTGTCAAACAAGTAAATAAAAAAGTTGTTTTTAGTTTGCAAAGTGAAAAAAAAATAACATTAACATTTGGAGCAAATTCTTAATAAATGTTGAATATTTTAAACTCTAAATTCAGGAGGACTTTAATTAGTTCTGAAACAATTAATCAGATTAATTATGGAAATAATCGTGAACTACTTTAGTAATGGATTAATTGTTAACTGGACATCTAAAAGACTCTAAAACATGACAGAGCGACCCACTTAGAGCAGCAATTATACCAAAATCTGGTTATTTATCCAAAATATAATGGACAGATGAATCGATTTACAAAATAATCGTTAGTTTTAATGACAATCGGGTCTCTGCTGGGTTTGTGTTCTGGAGCTTCAGGTTGTGTGACTGGTACCAGTCAGAGAAAGATTCTATTTGCCAGTGGAACCAGACTAACCATTAATCCCAGTAAGTAATGATTCTGCTCAGTATTTTTAATCAGAATAAAACGCATAATGCTTATTGACAAAGACTATTTTACATTTCTGTTTTACTTTTATTCCATTAAAAACAGAAAAAAATGCTTTTTGAGAACATAAATAATTAAAGAAATGAGAACGATCAGTTATTAATGTTTTATATCTTTAATCCTCATTTCCTTTGATCCAAAACATTTGAATATTATCTGAAAGTTTTTGCTTTAGTTTCATCGCGTCCTCCTCAGTTTATGTTCTGGAGGTTCTGGTTGTGCGAATGTTGGATCTGCAGAAAGACTCATTTTTGCAAAGGGAACCAGATTAACCATCGAAACCAGTAAGAACTGAATATTCTAAAATAAGTTCTAACAGAATCTAAATACTTTGGTTTTGTCATGTTAAAATGTTGGTTCTGTTTTATTGGACCTAAAACTTAAAAAAAATTTTTAAAGTTTGTTTAAAACATTTGATGGTAAAAAAAACAACAACAAAAAACAACAACAACAAAAACCAAAAAACTGGTTCTGAAATGCTAAAGTTATCTTTGGTCCCGGAACCAGATTAATTGTCAGAAACAGTTTTAATATTTTCAAAAAGGTTTCATTGTCTATTTTGGTGCAAATTTGAAATTTATTTAATTCAA
>NW_015151729.1:8116-10600 GCF_000732505.1 Cyprinodon variegatus
GGTTCTAGGATCAGTGTCTATAAATGGACCTGGTTCTGATTGTTTCTGCTGAGTTATTGTCATGGACCCTCATGTTGTGTGAAAACTGCAAATAAGATCTTCTTTGGATCCGGAACCAGTTTAACCGTAGAACCCAGTAAGTTCTGGTTCGTTTTTTTCCGTGAGTCTTTCCAGAACCGGATCAGATTTATTTCCAGAACCTGTAAATGAAAGCGTTATTTAATCTTTGTTACAGCTGAACTGGTCTCAGAACCAAACAGGTTTTTATTAAATTAAATTCTGTTTGAGTGACAGAACCAAAGTAAAAAAAAAAATTTTAAAAACAGAATTTAGAAAGTAAAAAACAGACAGAGTTTGGACCTAGAACCCGCTATTCTGTAGAACCTGGTTCTGGTTCTTGTTATGGGTCATCATGCTGTGTGACTGGCTCTGGTGTAGACAGGATCTTCTTTGGATCTGGAACCAGACTCACCGTAGAACCCAGTAAGTTCTGATAGAATTAAATAATGTTTGGTAAAAAGAACCGGGTCAGAAAAGTCTAGTTAAACCGGACCTCCTTCAGGTTCCGAATCAACGATTGAATTTTGCTTCTTGTTCATATTTTTGATGCAATAATTTTATGACGATAAAACAGTTTATAGAACCAGATCCGTTCTAAACATGTTTCAGAACCTGAACATCAGAAAGTTACTGGATCTTTCCTTCAGCTGAACCGGTCTGAGAACCAAACTGTTTATATTTATTTACGTTTTAGTACCAGAACTAATGTTAAGCAAAGAAAAAAAAAAATATATATATATATATAGAGAAACAGAGTTTGGACCTGGAACCAGCTATTCTGTAGAACCTGGTTCTGGTTCTTGTTGTGGGTCATCATGCTGTGTGACTGCTACTGGTGGAGATAGGATCTTCTTTGGATCTGGAACCATACTTACCGTAGAACCTAGTAAGTTCTGATAGAATTAAATAATGTTTGGTAAAAAGAACCGGGACAGAAAAATCCAGTTAAACCGGACCTCCTTCAGGATCTGGAAGAAATAGTTTTATTATGGATAAAATAGTCTATAGAACCAGGTCAGTAGAACTGGGAGCAAGAATCTGGTTCTGTATCTCAGATCAGATAATGTTATGGACCTTCCTGCTGTGTGGGAACTGGATCATCTGCTCGGCTCATATTTGGATCTGGTTCTAAATTAATCATCGAATCCAGTAAGTTCTGATCAGTTCTTTCATTGGTCCAGTTAGAGGATCTGGACCTGTAAACTTTAGCCTGTTTTTTTGTTCATCAAAATATTGTTTGAATCAAACAGCTTTTAAAAACTTCAGATCCAAACAAAACAGAACAATGAAAATGGGTCTAGAAAAGATTCTGATAGAATAGAAATTAGATAAAACTAGAAAGCAGAGAAATTTACCTTTCAGAGTAAAAGCTTTGTTTTAAAACCTGTATTTTTTAAAAGGACTCTGGTTCTGATTCGCTCCATCCAGGAGGGGATCTTCAATTATCAGAACATTTAACATCAGATGTGGGAAAATGTTTTAACCAGAACCGGTTCTGTTGTGGAATCAATTAAAAGTCCATATTTATTTAAAAAAAATGGTTTTTACAAAGAAAAAGTTCTGGTCCGTTTTTTTTTCCTGCTGACTTGTTGTTGAGGCTTCATGTTGTGTGAATGTTTGAAATAAGATGATCTTTGGATCCAGAACCAGACTGATCATAAAACCCGGCAGGTTCTGGTTTTAAGTGTTTACTGGACTCTGTTCAGAACCAGATCTGTTGTAAACATGTTTCAGAATCTGAATGTCAGATTCTTTATTCCACCTGAACGGATCTCAGAACCAAATGGGATTTTATTTATTCATAATTCAGTAACGGAACCAAAGTTAAAAAAAATTATTTTATATGTCAGAAATAAAAAATATTGAGAAGCAGAATTTGGACCTGGAAGCAGTTATTCTGTAGAACCTGGTTCTGTTTCTCCTGAACCTGTTTGTGCTGAGGGTCGTAATTCTGTGTGACTAGCAGTGGTGCTGGTTATAAGATGTTCTTTGGATCCGGAACCAGACTCAGCATAGAACCCAGTAAGTTCTGATTTTATTCTCAGTTGGTTCTGATTTGTTGGTCTTTTTTTACTGAAAATGTTTTGATGTTAAAATTAAAAATAAAGAATAAAATCCAGAACCAACATCTGTCTTAAAAAAACAAACCTCTAACAGGTCTGTAGAAATGGACCAGAACCAAGTTTTAATCAGCAGTTTTTAGTTCTTTAGAATCAGGCTCGGTTCTAGGATCAGTGTCTATAAGTGGACCTGGTTATGATTGTTTCTGCTGAAGCTGTAGATGAGAGTGTTATTTGATCTTTGTTCCAGCTTAACTGGTCTCAGTAAACTGGTTTTTATTCAATTCTGTTTCAGTGACAAAAAAAGAAAAAAACAAAAAAACATTTTAAACCAGAAAATAAGAAAAAAAAAAAAAAAAAACAG
>NW_015151729.1:11687-28696 GCF_000732505.1 Cyprinodon variegatus
TTCTTTTAGTTTTCATCATGTAGAGATGAAAAAATGATAGAACTAGATCAGTAGAACTTGAAGAACAGAACCAAAATAACTGTATTAAATTCTCTTTAAGGAACAGAACCAAAGCCATAAACCAGGAAAAAAATATTTTTATGTAGAAAAAAAAATAATTTTTTTTTTCTATTGCTGATTCTGAATCAACGATAGAATTTTGCTTCTTGTTTTATCCGACAATTTAATGACGATAAAACAGTTTATAGTACCTGATCCGTTCTAAACATGTTTCAGAACCTGAACATCAGAAAGTTACTGGATCTTTCCTTCAGCTGAACCGGTCTGAGAACAAAACTGTTTATATTTATTTACGTTTTAGTACCAGAACTAATGTTAAGCTAAGAAAAAAAAATATATATATAGAGAAACAGAGTTTGGACCTGGAACCAGCTATTCTACAGAACCTGGTTCTCATTAACCCGTTTGCGTTATGGGTTGTCATGCTGTGTGACTACTGGTACCGGTGTTAATAAGATCTTCTTTGGATCCGGAACCAGACTCACCATAGAACCCAGTAAGTAATAAATTTAATGTTTCAGAATTTGAAACTCAAAGTTTATTTAATTCAGTCATTAAAACCTAATCTTTGTTGGTTCCGAGCTAAATGGACCTCATAGATTACTCCAGAACCTTTTCGTTTGGATCTTTAAAATAATGGTTCCGCTGATCTTGTTCAGTGTTGATGAAAAGAAAAGGAACCAAATCTAATCAGAACCTTTCAGGGCAAGAACTTTAATTTTTCATTCTAACCCAATCAGAACCAGAACCTTTAATATCTTTAGATTAGAACCGGACTCCTTTAAAGTTAAGATAACAATAGATTCATATCTCTAGTGTTGATGCAGATGATGTGAATTTGAGCTGCTGGAGCTCTGGGTTTTGGTTCTGGAGCCTCATGCTGTGTGAATCGGAACCAGAACCAGTTTATCTTTGGAACTGGAACCAAACTGATCGTAGAAACCAGTAAGTTCAACAATATTGCATATTAAATATTGGTCAGTAACCAAAGTTTACCGGCAGTTTGCATCGAGGAAAAACGTATTTTGGTCAATTCTAAAAAAACTAAAAGTTTGAAGAAATCTGAAGTAATTTTAATTGTATTTTCTGAACGATTTATGAATTTATTTCTGTTTAAGGTGATATATTTAACTTAAAAATGAAATACCTGCTTATGACATCCTGTTGCATTTGGTTTCTGTTCTGAACTTTCTTATTGTGTGACTGGAAATTCTGATAAAATGATCTTTGGTACCGGAACCAGTCTAACCATCATAACCAGTAAGACTGTTTTTATGGATTTAATATTTTTAAAGAACTGTTCATTGTCTCACTTGATGCAGATTTCTAATTGATTTAATTTAAAAATATTTTAACAAAGAAATTAAATAATACAAAAAATAAAAAATAAAAACTAAGGCTTTTATTTAAAATTTAATCAATAAATTTAAACCCATTAAATCTTAACTTTAAACAGGGAAACATTCTGTTGATGAAATTTCCTCTAAGTGTTTTCTGCTGGATCCATTATAGATTTAAAACAATTAGAAAAGGCATCAATAAAAATAGATGAAAAAAGAACACAAACAGTTGAGTTCTGATCCGATTCGGAGGAAAAAAACATTCTGATGTTTTGGACTTTTTACCCAAAATTCAGTAAATTGAATAAATAGTAAAAACATGATGGAAAATAAACATAATTTAGTTTCTATAGTTTTAAAATCTCACAGCTAATAAATCTGCTGAGTTCTGTTCCGATCCAGTTTATGTTCTGGAAGTTCTTGGTGTGTGAATGTTGGAGCAGCAACCAGGTTGCTGTTTGGTTCTGGAACCAGATTAACTGTTCACACCAGTAAGTAAATACAGATACATTTAAAAATTCAATCAAAAATTCCTTTTTACAGACAAAACGTTCCTCAAACTTTGACTAAACCAAATAATTTCTAAATTGACAAATTATCAAATATTTTAAATCGGTAGATTATAATCCAGCTTAGATTTTATCTAAACTGATTTTCATCACAATATTATTTCTAATATTTTTTTCGTTCTTTATTTTTAAATCTGCAGAAAACAAACAAAAACAAATTCAGAATTGTGAAAATATCCTTTAATAAATCACATTTCTGTAATTAAAATTATTGGCCAGAACCATAATTCCATCACAGCAGAACCGGGTTCGCATTGGGTCCAGTCAGGTTCTGCTGAGTTTTTGCTCTGGAGTTCCATGTTGTGTGAATTCTGGTGGCGCTAAAATCATCTTTGGTTCTGGAACCAGATTAACTGTTCATACCGGTAAGTTCTCATATTTATTATCATCATTCTGTTAAAATAATCTCTGGAAACAAACAGACATCGACTTTGGATCAGAACAATGTTCGGTTCTGACAGTCAGCGCAAAAAAAAAAAATCTAAAATCTGTTATTCCTTTGAAAAAGTCCAAACAAACAGAATTTATTTGTATTTATGGATATTTTACATAGAAATTCAGAAACAAGTTTCAGTCATGATAATAACACAGATCTGAAAAGAGTTCTGGCCCAGTTTGTCTTGGCCTGGTTTGTGCTGTGGAGCTTAATGCTGTGTGAATTCTGGCATAAAGATGCTCTTTGGACCCGGAACCAGACTGACGGTAGAACCCGGTAAGTTCTGGTCAATAAATTCATTTACAAACAGGTTCAATTAAAGAATATTCGATATAAATCTGAATACGATGCAGTTTGGACCCAAAACCAGAACTTACCATTGCTGAATCTAAAAATTGTAAAATTGTCTAAATATTCATTAACTGACTTATCAATTGTTTTATTCGTTAACCTTTAATCTGAAGAACAATAAAATCAAAATATATCAAGTTGGATCAAATTTACAAATGAATCCCTCATAAAAATTCTTACTCTGCTAAATCATCGTAAATCATTCTGTTGATATCATATTTGTGGAAGAAAATCAAACATAAAGTCAGAATTGTTCAGTTTGATGAGAGACTTCATGTTGTTCAGAAACCAGTTTAGAAGCGAGAACCATTAGGTTCCCATTCTCAATAATATTCAAATGCATGAATTAGTTTTTAGAAACAAACAGACCAAAAGTAAAAAAAAAAATAATAATACATAAAATAAACTTAATAAGAAAGACTTTTCTGCACTCTGATAAAGCATAAATCCGGTTTTTCATTCTGGTTAGAATATTTGCTGTGGAAGAATCGGGTTTCGGTTCTGGTGTTTCACACAGTGTGAATGCGAATCAGAACAAGATCTTTTTCGCAACCGGAACCAGACTCAGCATAGAACCCAGTAAGTTCTGAAAACAACCAATTATTCTACTAGTTTGTTTTTTTACTAAATTAACCCGTCCTACTGAATCGGGTTTTGTTGGACTTCATCAGAATCATCATCCGATTGTTATTTTAATCTGTTGGTTCTGATCGTTTTCTATAAAAGTTCAGCAGAAGTTATTCTGGTTTGAGGTTTCGGTTCGGTCCAGTTAGTCCTCTGCTGTTTGTTTAATTAGGCTTCATGTTGTGTGAACGACGCAAAATGAAAACTGCTTTTTGGATCCGGAACCAGTTTGACCATAGAACTTAAAAAGTTCTGATAAGATCTTTGATGGGTCCAGTTGGTGGTTCTGGAGATCAGATTGTTTTTTTTTTTAATCAGAAGATCAAACATCAGATGTAGAAACATTTCATTAAACCAGGTTTTTAACCTGAACCAGTTCTGATAGAATCCATTAAAATTCCAAATTAATTTAGTTTATTTTCAACCAAAGATTCTTGAATAGAAACAGGTTCTGGTTCTGGTTCTGGTTTCTACCTGCTGAGTTGTTGTTGAGGCCCTTCATGCTGTGTGAATGCTGGTAATAGGATGTTCTTTGGATCCGGAACCAGACTCACCGTAGAACCAAGTAAGTTCTGGTTTTAATTGTTTTCTGGACTCTTTCAGGACAAAATCAGTTTTTAAAAAATATTTCAGAACCTGCAGATGAGACAGTTATTGGATTTTTATCCAACTAAACTGGTCTCAGAACCAAAGAAGTTGATCAGATAGTTTGTCAGTAACAGAACAGAGATAGAAATCTAAAAAATAAACAGATTTTGGACCTAGAAGCAGTTATTCAACAGAACCTGGTTAGGTTCTGTTGAACCCGTTTATGTTCTGGGTCGTCATGCTGTGTGACTGGAAATAAGATCTTCTTTGGATCCGGAACCAGTTTAACCGTAGAACCCAGTAAGTTCTGATATAAATATTTTTTTACTCTTTCCAGAACCCATTTAGCTTCAGAACATCTTGTTTCAGAACCTGTAGCTCAGAGAGTTACTGGATCTTAAATTATTCGAGACCTTTTTCAGAACCAAGCAGGTTTTATTAAATTCTGTTTCGGTACCAGAACCAAAGTTAAAAATAATGTTTTAAATCAGAATTAGAATTTGGACCTGGAAGCAGTTTTTCTGTAGAACCTGGTTCTGGTTCTCTAGAACCTGTTAATGTTCTGGGTCGTCATGCTGTGTGACTGGAAATAAGATCTTCTTTGGATCTGGAACCAGTTTAACCGTAGAACCCAGTAAGTTCTGATCCCATTCTTAGAGGTTCTGGGTAAGATTAGTTGGTTCTGATTTTTTGACTTTTGTTCTAAAATTGTTTTAATGCTAAAAAAACAACAACTCAGAACCTGTTTGATACTGTTTAATAAGTAGAAAAAAAATTACCCAGTAATTAGTCGTTTTCAGAACAAAGTCCGTAGAAATGGACCAGAACCATTATAAAATAAGCGGCTACTGATCCAAAGTTATCCTTTAGACTTCTTTAGAATCTGATCCGGTTCTAGATTGAGTGTCTATCATACTGGTTCCGATTGTGTCTGTTGGGTTATTGTTGTGGACCTTTACATTGTGTGAATGGTGTGAACAAGATCTTATTTGGATCCGGAACCAGTTTAACCGTAGAACCCAGTAAGTTCTGATTTAAATATTTTCTGGACTCTTTCCAGAGTCCAATTAACTTAAGAACATCTTGTTTCAGAACCTGTAGCTCAGAGAGTTATTGGATCTTAAATTCTTCTGGACCTTTTTCAGAACCAAACAGGTTTAATTAAATTCTGTTTCCGAACCAGAACCAAAGTTAATAATTATGTTTTAAATCAGAATTAGAATTTGGACCAGGAAGGAGTTATTCTACAGAACCTGGTTCTGTTTCTTGTTATGGGTCGTCATGCTGTGTGACTGGTGCTGGTTTAAACAAAATGTTCTTTGGATCCGGAACCAGACTCATCGTAGAACCCAGTAAGTTCTGATATAATTTTTTAATCTTTAATGAGATTCCTCTCACCTTACAGAGCAACCTGGTTAAACCGGACCTTTTTCAGGTTCTGAAGCAGTCCGATGATTCCTCCTCTCATCATGTGCCGTTTACATTACAGAACCAGAAAACAGAACCTGATCAGCAGAACCATCTATGAGAGTCTGGTTCTGAAGTTCTGACTGGTTTATGGTTCTGGTTGGATGTTCTGGTGACATAAAGTTTGGTCCATATTTCTGTTAGACCATCGAACATTAGATGTAGGATAATTAGAGATAAAGAAAGAATTCGGATTTGGTACCAGAACCAGTTCTATTAAGGACTGAAAGTCCAAATTCATTTTCTTCATTTTAACAACTGATTTCATGCAAAGATTCTTCATACAGAAAAAGTTCTGGTCCAGTTTCTACAGAAACAGGTTCAGGTTCTGGTTTCTATCTGCTGAGTTTTTGTTGATGGGTTTCATGTTGTGTGTTTGCTGGAAACAAGATTATCTTTGGATCCGGAACCAGACTCACCGTAGAACCCAGTAAGTTCTGATCTCATTCTTAGAGGTTCTGGGGGTAGATTAGTTGGTTCTGATTTTTGGACTTTTGTTCTAAAATTGTTTTAATGCTAAAAAAAAAAATTATTGGATCTTAAATTCTTCTGGACTTTTTCAGAACCAAACAGGTTTTTTAAAATTCTGTTTCGGTACCAGAACCAAAGTTAATAATGTTTTCAATCAGTATTAGAATTTGGACCTAGAAGCAGTAATTCTACTGAACCTGGTTCTGTTTTTTGTTGTGATTTGTCATGCGGTGTGACTGTTGCTGGTGCAAACAAAATGTTCTTTGGATTCGGAACCAGACTCATCGTAGAACCCAGTAAGTTCTGATAGAATTCCTCACCTTTGGTTCTGGGTCTTGGTGTTTACCAGCTGCTCAGGTGGTTAGAACCAAACTCATTGGGTCTTAGAGGCAAACAGAACCGCATTAAATGAAGGATAAGGTTCAGAACTGTTTGGTCCAATTAGAACCTCCTCAGGAGGAACCAAGAACTTCCAACATTTAGGTCCAAAAGAATATGTCTGAAGAGCAGAACCTCTAAACCAACTGGGCTGTGAGGTTCTGGTTCTGAGCTTAATGTGAAAGAGCTTCCTGATGTGTGACTTCTGGAGGAAATCAGTTCAAGATATTCTTTGGTTCTGGAACCAAACTCTTTGTTGAAACCAGTAAGTTTTGAATTCACAGATAAACCGGGTTTTAGATGTTCAGGTTTAAACACGGCTAGTTTTGGGTCGGGCTTTGGTGGCACAGATGGACCTGGAACCAGTTCAACCACAGAGTCCACTAAAGTTCTGGTTTGAAATGCTTTCTGGACTTTATCCAGAACCAGTTCAGGTTTTTTTCAGAACCTGCATATCAGAAAGTTTTCTGATCTTTATTCTGCTCGGCTCGTTTCAGAACCAGATTCTGTTTTAAAAACAGAACTGAAGTTTAAGATAAGAAAAATCATATTTTGAAACCAAAACCAAACCTGGTTCTGTTTCTCTTGAACCGGTTTGTGTTGTGGGTCATCCTGCTGTGTGACTGGTTCTGGTGGATTCAAGATGTTCTTTGGATCCGGAACCAAACTTACCATTGAACCCAGTAAGTCTGATTAATATTAATCAGAACCTTGACTGATAGTTCTGATAAAGTTCTGGGTTTTAAATCAAAGGTTCGGTTCTTCAAATAAGAACTAAAATTAGACAAACTGGATCCGCTTGGTTCTGGTTGATCCGTGCAACCAGCTGCTGAGTTTTTGGTTCTGATCTTCCTGCTGTGTGAATGATGGTGGATTTAAGATGTTCTTTGGATCCGGAACCAGTTTAACCATTGAACCCAGTAAGTTCTGACTGAAAACCTGAATCTGTATCAAAGATCGACCAAAAACTTTTTCAGCTTCATTGATAATTTTTCTGTCAAAACATGACAAACAAAAAGTTCTAAATAATTAGACAGAGAACATCGGCAGAACCAGGTAGTAGAACCCTGGGCTGGTTCTGTTGAACTCATCCTAGTTAGCGCTATGGAGCCTCAGACTGTGTGAATGCTGGAGGTTCTGTTCGGCTCATATTTGGACCTGGTTCTAGATTAACCATTGAACCCGGTAAGTTCTGATTAGATTCTGATTAGGAGGTTCTGATCATGAACCAGTCTGGATATTCAAGTGTTTCAGCAGAGGTTCAATTGGTTCTGGTTCTGTTTGTCCGATAGAGGTTCTGGGTTCTTACAGTGATCTAGAACTGGACCGACCAGTGAACCCAGGAGGTTCTGGTACCTAACCAACAACAATCTGATCTTAGCTAAACGTTCAGAACCTCAAAGGTCCAAATAAATTCAGATCTATTCGGCTTCATGTTGGGCTTTGATGGAACCAGAACAGTGAAGCTTCGATTTGGACCTGGAACCAGTTTAAACACCAAACCTCTCTGTTTCTGATGGTTCTGATCCAAAGTTTTTTGGACCGTTCTGATTTTGTGTTTTCATAAAATTATCTTAAAATAGAATGAAATAAAACCATAAAAATATAACAGAATGTAAAAATAATAGTTTATGAAATGAAATCTAATCCTTTAAAATAATCCGTCTGCCATAAAACGGCTCTTCTGTTCTGATCGGACCCGCTCAGTCTGTGCCCAAGAGCTCCTGCTGGGTTTTTTACTGGTTCTGGAACCAGACCGACCACTGAAACCAGTGAGTTCTAATGGAGATCCGATATTTTTAACCCGTTTCTCAGGAAAATGTTTCATCATAGCTGAATAATTTCTGTATGAATCAAACTCTGACTCAATATTTCAGTTCTTCCAGTTTTTACGATCAGCTTTAAAATTCAAAACAACAAATGAAAAATAATTTAAGCTCTTGTTTTTCTTTTCCTCTAAACATGAAAAACAGAATTAAAAATGAAAAAAGGAAACAGATTTCTGGCTGAAACAAGGCAAACAGGTTGTGATGCTTCTGAGCAGAACTCGGTTCTTGTTGAGGAGCTTCATTCTGTGCGACTGGTTCTGGTGGAGTTAAGCTCATCTTTGGACCAGGAACCAGTTTAACCATCGAAACCAGTAAGTTCTACTGAATATGTTTAAAAAACCCAAAAAACGTCTGAATGTGACCGGATGATAGAAGTTTACCAATTAATTATCTGAATCATCCAGAAATGTTCCACCTTTAGGTCCAATTCACCAAAAACGATCCCAGAAATGATTTTAGTCATAAAACCCGATTTATCTTAAGGTTGTGTTTCCAGAACCAGAACCACCTCCAGTATGGGTTCAGGTGGATCAGATGTCAGAACCAAACTATTAAGATTTAATTCTTTTCACTCTAAAATGTTGGATTTATTGCCGGAACACGAGTCCAAAGTTCTGGAAGTTAAAACAGAACCGTTTAGACATTTAAACAGGAGTGAATTAGTTCTGATTGGAGTCGGTCCGGTCCGACCCGGTTTGCGTCGCTGAGCTTCATGCTGTGTGGATGTTGGTGGAAACAGGATGATCTTTGGAACCGGAACCAGTCTGACCATTGAAACCAGTAAGATCTGATGCTGATCAGAACCTTTGTGTTTTATTTTACAGCATCATAATAACTTTAGAATTAAATTTTTTTTTTTTGACACGGTTCTGATGAGTTTGTTTAGAGAAATAAAAATGAAAACGTTTTGGTTTTATTTACATAAGAAATAATAAATTATTGATGAAAATTCTGTGGTTTAAAATCATGGGATTGAAATGGTTCTGGTACTGGTTCTACCTGCTGGGTTTGTGTCACTGGGCTTCATGCTGTGTGAATACTGGAGGCAGAAAAATGCTCTTTGGAACCGGAACCAGTCTGACCATTGAACCCAGTAAGTTCTGATTTACTCCAGAATAATCTTCCTCCATTGGAAAAATTATCTAGAAATAAGAAAAACAATTTTTAATCAAGTGTATTTACCACTAATTCAAATACATAAATGAGATAATTTGCCAATGAAATCAGTATTTTTACTCTTGAAATAAGATAATTAGATAAAATGCACTTGCAATAAGACAATGCAATTGTGTTTTTTCTTATTTTAAATCTAAATTCTCTTGTTCCAACGGCAAAATGTAAATTTTATCTCCTCAATTCAAGAAAAATGCACTTATTTTAGGAAAAAATGACTCATCTAGATTAAAATTTTTTCCTGTGTTGGTTTCAGACCCAAAATGATTAATTATTAAAAATGATTTTACTTTCTGCTGAAGACTTCAGCTTAGATCAGAACTTTATGACCCAAACATGATCACAGTTCTTTCATATCAAACGGGTCACAAAAGAACCTCTTCTGGGTTTCTGTCACCGGGCTTCATATTGTGTGTCTGGTTCTGGATACAAGATGTTCTTTGGAACCGGAACCAGTCTAACCATTGAACCCAGTAAGGCCTGAATTCTTTTAACTGGTTTAGACAGATATTGACTGTTTTATCCAGGGTGTTTCTATAAGAGCAAAAAAAAAATTAACAGAGGTATTTAATAATAAATAGACAAAAAGATGTTTCTGTTATTTTCTAAAGCGGCTCTAAAGAAATAATAATTAGATCTTTGCTTTAAACAAAATCAAATCTTTAATGGTTCCCAGTTCAAAAGGGAACCAGTTCAACCAGTTTGGATCAAATAAACAATTAAAAGAATTGTTCTAAAAATCTAAAATAATTTCAATTGTTTATTAAAAATATATATATATATTTATTGTAATTGATTAGTTTTTTCTGAGCATTAAAATAAATTATATAAATGGGTTCTGGTTCTGGTTCTGGTAGCTGGGTTTGTGTCACTGAGCTTCATGCAGTGTGAATACTGGAGGAATCAATAAGATCATCTTTGGACCTGGAACCAGACTGACCATAGAACCCAGTAAGACCTAAACTCTTCTAACTGGTTTAAACACATTTTGGTTCTAACAGATTTTTATTATTATATTTTTTTCAACCAATCGAATTTTATTTGACCAGAATTTTTCTATAACAGAAAAAAAATAGAAAAGAAGTCAGAATAGAAACAACAAAAAGCGAACAGTTTAATGGAAATATTAAATAATAAATAGAAATACAGATGTTTCTGTTATTTTCTAAGAGCAGCTCTAAAGAAATGATAATTAGATCTTTGCTTTAAACAAAACCAAATCTGTAATGGTTCCCAGTTCAAAAGTGAACCAGTTCAACCAGTTTGGACCAAATAAACAAGAATTAACAGAA
This sequence comes from Cyprinodon variegatus, assembly GCF_000732505.1. Lineage (NCBI taxonomy): Eukaryota > Metazoa > Chordata > Actinopteri > Cyprinodontiformes > Cyprinodontidae > Cyprinodon > Cyprinodon variegatus. The sequence goes on from NW_015151729.1 coordinate 22,266, forward strand.
TTATTCTAAAAATATAAAATCATTTGACATTATTTTTAGTAGAACCAGTAAAAGATGCAGGAGTTCTGATCCAATCAGCAGAAATGCATTTAAATTGTTCACATTGTTCTGATAAATGTTTTAATGAAATAAAAACTAAGTTAGTTTTTAATTGATCAGTTTGTTCTGAGCATTAAAATCAGTTAAATAAATGGGTTCTGGTTCTGGTTCTGGTTCTGGTAGCTGGGTTTGTGTCACTGAGCTTCCTGCAGTGTGAATACTGGAGGTTTCAATAAGATCATCTTTGGAACTGGAACCAGTCTGACAATAGAACCCAGTAAGTTCGGAATTAAAATGATTTTTAAAGGAACAAAGACCCGGTTTTACAGATAAAGACAGATGACCGTCTCTAATAAACAGTTCTGCTGGTTCTTATGTTCTGTTTGACTCAATTAGATTTATAAAACCATAAAGTTAAAGTAAACTGGAACTTATTCTTCAAGATTTTTAAAAATAACCCGAAACTATTTAAATTCACAAGATATTTGATCATAAAATGCAATAAAAAGGTAATAATTCAATTTATAGATCAGATCAGAATTAAAAAATCCCAATCTGAGGAAACAGCCTCATTAAAAAAAGCTTTTAAAAACTAAAACTAAAGAAAAAATGTCAGAATTCTTTAGAAGCCTAACAGAATTTAAATATAAATAAAAACACATAAAACCACATTATGAAAACGTGTTTATGAAGAATCAGAGACCCACAGAAAGTCAGTCTGAGCAGAACCGGCTCCAGTTTGTCCGCTTTGGGTTTTTGTTCTGAATCTTCATGCTGTGTGAATTCTGTTGCCAATAAGATCTTCTTTGGATCCGGAACCAGACTGACCGTAGAACCCAGTAAGTTCTGATATTCACCTTTTATTGATTGTTTCAGAACAATAATCATTTTGTAATGGTTGACATCAGTGATTGGACCCATCTGATAGAACAGAGCAGAACCTTCTGATAAACAGAGTTTATTCGAATCACTTTCACCAGAACCTTTGATTCCGGATCAGTTTAATGTTCAGAGATCAAATGTGACCCGATAAGGTTCCCTCATGTTCAGACAGAACCTCGTTCAGTTCTGGAGAGGCCAAAATGTTGCCCATCCTGATAGGAAGTTCTTGTTCTGGAGCTTCATGCTGTGTGAATTCTGTTAAGATCATCTTTGGTTCTGGAACCAGACTGACCATAGAACCCAGTAAGTTCTGAATTCTAAAGATTTTTCTTCATAATCTATAAGTTTCGGGTTCACAGGAACAAAGATCTGGTTTTACAGTTAAAAGTTAAACACACCAGAATCGATCTTTATTAATCTTTCTGGGTCAGCGGTTCTGTTCGTCTTCTAGCTGCTGCCTTTATGCTGTTAAGAAGTTTGGTTCTGGAACCAGACGAAGCGCTGGACCCAGTTAGTATTTGATTAGATGGAGTTTCATTTTATTTTGGTTGTTAAAAGTTAAGAGTTGGTTCTGGTTCTGTCCTGATGTTCACTAAGGCAAAGCATCAGAACTTTGGTTCTGGTTCTGTCCTGATGTTCACTAAGGCAAAGCATCAGAACTCCAGTCCTCCTCTGAATTCAAATATTTTGAATTATTTTAGTGGAACCATTTTAACAATTCTCAGAGTTTCTGGTTTATTTTGGAAAAATGAAAAATATTCCACTTTATTGAAACTTCAATCATGTCTGGGATCTGCTAGCAGCTCCTCCACTTTATGTTCTGGAGCTGGTTACTGTGTGACTACTGGAGCGAACCAGAACAAGATCTTCTTTGGTTCTGGAACCAGATTAACGGTTCAACTCAGTAAGTTCCTGATCATTTTAAAAGATTTTTAAAATCTAAACTGATGCTAATTTATCTTCAAGGATCAATAAGATAAGAATAAAGTTTAGAATAAAAATCTTTAGAATCTGTTTAACAAAGAAGTTCGGCCTAAACATGAAAAAATTGTCCATGAAGCTGCAATAATTAAAAATCAATATTTTAATCTCTAAAGTTTGTTAATTTAGAAAATAAGGAAATGTCACTTTTTTTTGGTGTAAAAATGTTTATTTATATTTACAGTAAAAACAAAAACAAATGTAATCATTACAATTTGTTGCTTAAAAACAACCAACTATTTCAAAGCAGCTTGGAAACGTTTTTAATGTAAACCGGTTGGAACCCGATCTGGGTTTCTGTTCTGGACTTTGATGCTGTGTGAATCTCGGAGCCCAACGGATTCTCTTTGGAGTTGGAACAAAACTCAGTGTTGAAAATAGTGAGTGTTAAACCATATAATAATTATTCTAATATTTAGTTTTAATTGTTACAAAATGTCGGTTAATGTTGGTATATGGGAGCACAGTTTAGTTTGGTTCTTCTGCCGGATAGAAACTGGTTCTTGGACAAGATTAATCAGTGAAATAGACCGAAGTATTTCATTCATGATAATATTTTATGAAAGATGTCAGAACTTCTGAGGTCTTCTGTGGTCCACTTATTCAACCTCTGGTTGAACAGCTGGACCTGTTGATTAATTAAAAAATGAATTAAGACCTGAATTCAGACACTAGTTTGGAAACTAAATCAAATGCTAAAAAAAAACAAAAAACTACGCTTGAACTATCGTGATTCAAACTTTCCAAACATCGGATGCCTCTAAAATGCCCGTTTTGTGATGTCGTGACCCGGATACTGAAAATATAAACAGACATACTGAGGAGAAATTTTAAGAAAAATAGGAGTAAAAACAGTTTCTTCTGTGGAGTCCAGAACCATAAAGTCAGAAAAATACAGTCTTTAACAATTGGAAGTGAAGTGAGCTGGTTTTGGTCAAAGGAGAAGCTTCTCTGTGTTTCTGCAGTCAGTTAATGAACTGGCTTTCTTCACTGTGTGAATGTTAACAAGATTATCTTTGGAAAAGGAACCAAACTACTAGTTTCTACCAGTAAGTGGAACCATTTCTGATCTTTCTGCTAATACAAGGTTATGTTCTATCTAATAACTTTAAATAAATCTGGATAAAACCTGATCAATAGAAAAATAATCTTAGTTTAACACCCTGATTACTCTCTGACCTTCACTTCCAGCTAAGCTTGAAAACATCTTTAATAAGAAACACATTTAGAGGAATGTCGGTTTGACTAAAATTATTTTCAAATCAATTTCAATTTCAAACACACAAACATTTTATTCTCTCCATCTGTAAAAATATAAATGGAAATGAACCAAATTAGGCAAAATGCAGGTTATAGTGTCAGTCTGATGGTTCAATGCCATAATGAGTATCTCACACTGATTATAGCAGATCAAACTAATAAAGTTTTCTGATTGATTTAGTGAAAACAGACTTAAGTTTTTAGTTTATGTCATTAATAAAGCAAAACCAATAGATTTACTCCTTCTTCATTGAATAACAATTAGTTCAGATAATTCATTTTTCCAAACCACTTTTAAAGCACAAACATCAGAGACAAACTGTAAAAATCAAACCATCAATTTAATCCTGAAAGTTTCCACAGCAGCTTCTGTTCTCGTAGTTCTTGTTGGGTTCTGATCTGCTGTGTGAAGAACACTGGAAACTACAAACTGCTGTTTGGATCAGGAACCAGACTGACTGTAGAGAGCCGTGAGTACTTTGGTCCAAAATATGATTTTAAATATTCAAATAATGTACTTCCCTTTAGATCAAAGTTTCCTTAAATTAATTATCAATCCATTTAACATGAAGGAAAGTTTATATAAAGATTTAATTATTGTCAAACAAAAAGTTTTTATGTGACTAAAGTTCTAAGCATAGTTTTATGAACCTGACTGATTATAATATCAAATCTAATTGAAAAATAATTCTAGTTTATTTTATAAAAAATCTGATTTTAAATGATGTTTCAGGATATATTCTACTCCAACATATAAAATGCTAACTGTTCATCCTCTTTTACACACTGTCATAAATTGCTCATTAAAAGCCTATAAATTCATTAGAAAAAATTAATTATAATTGGATTAAACTATTTAAAAACTGTTTATGCAACCAAATGTTTAAAAAGCATTTTTTTTAAAGAATTATTTGTGATTATGAACTGGGCGTCGGAGCTTTAGATATTGTTCAGGACATACAGACTGTGTGACATCTTCAAACTGGAAAATCATTTTTGGAAACGGGATCAAACTGGTGGTAGAGAGCAGTGAGTATTAAACCTGAAATCAGTCATACGATCACCGACCCGCTGCTCAGCAAATGACCCGTTAAGCATCCTTATTGATTACCTTTGTTAATTATTTATCATACTGGATAAAAAAAAGTCACTAAAAATAGACAAACATGGAGTAAAGAGACAATTTATTGGATTTATCCTTGAAGTTCCTGTTTTGGATGTGAACTGGTTCTGGTTCCAATCAGAGGCAGGCGGTTCTGGTTTGTGATGTTGTGTTAATCACAGTGTGTCTCTTTCTAACACCAAATTTATCTTCGGAACCGGAACCAAACTTAATGTTCTCCTAAGTAAGTTTAACCGTTTCTTTCACAATAATTTGCTTTACGGAGACAATTATCACAAATAAACATAAAATTTTCATATTGAATGTACAATAATCAACAGTTAAATTTTAGAGACGCTTCTAATTCTGCAAACATACACCACTTTATTAGTTTACTCTCAGAAATATTACCATAATATGTATTTAGGATTGAAATCTTTAAAATGTGAACAGTTTAAAGTTGAATGATGTGTTCAGCCTGATGTAGTTAATGTGAGGAACTGATGTTCTGTGTGACTGGAAACTACAAAGTTCAGTTTGGGACCGGAACCCGACTGATCGTTAACAGCAGTGAGTTTCAAATGTATCTTTACGTAAAAGTTTGGATGTCAGAATAATTCAGTCTGCAAAGGAATAAAACAAAAAATTCATCTATAAGATCTTAAAAAATGCACGTAGTTTCAGTAAATCTAGAAATTATCACCTTACTCCATGTCAACAGCTTCTTTAATACAAACAGATTAACTCTGATTTAATTTATTTACTTTATATTTCTATCTAATCATATAAAATCATATAAACATAAATATAATATAACATCTTATTTGGTTAACAATGATTCAGATTAAGCAGAATAATCTACTGATCATCAGTTAATTTAACTTAATTTACTAAACTATTAATCCAGCAGCATTACATGGAACCAGGAGCAGCTTGGTTCTGCTGGGTTCTGCAGGGTTCTGCTGGTTTTTGCTGAGAACATCACTGCTGTGTGACTGGATCTGGAAACAGGAAAATGCTTTTTGGAGAAGGAACAAAGTTAAACATTGAAACTAGTAAGTTTATAAGTTTATCTGATGTCTTCATAAAGTTAAAACAATAAAATCCCCCTGAATCCCCCCCGCCACCTACCATGTACAATTACCGATACATCTGGCATTAAGTCGGTTAAAAGTCAAAAGAAAGTTTTCAGATATGTTTATTAATAATTTTCTTGTAGTATCTTTTTTAAAATTGAAGCCGGAGTTATCCCTGGCGTCTGTTAGTTTAGTAAATGGTTAATGTTTACATCCGACTGACTGTGTGACTTCGTCTGGAAACTTTAAACTTTTCTTTGGTGATGGGACCAAACTGACTGTAGAAAGCAGTGAGTATCAATGATTAGCAGTGTTAAATACAAATATTTATAGATATTGATTTAGTGAACTTTCAGTAAAAAAACTGATTATAAGAGTAATGTTTGAAAAACGTTCCTAATATGCAGACGATGTGATTCACTATCTGTCCGTTTAATGAGCTCAACTAAAGAGTGTAAATATAGAAACCTGTAAGTAGTTTGTTTTTTTTGGTCCATTTGTTGCTCAAAATAATCGTATACTGGAAAATAAGGTTTAATAGAGAATAATGAACATAATGAACAAATTTACAGCTTGATTTACAATAAAATCCTTTAATGATAGAAAATGCTTTTTCTAAATTTTAAACATATTGTTTATTGTTAAAGACTAAGAACATTTTCCGAATAAAACTAACTTGTAAAATTTTACAATTAATACCTTTGAAAATGTAGAATCATTTTTACTTAACGATAAGAACAACATTTACATGAGTGACTTTATGTGGATGAATTTCTCAGAGTGTGAAGAGCTCTGGTGTTGGTAAACTCACCTTCGGTTCTGGAACTAAACTTAATGTTTTCACCAGTAAGTACATTTAAACTCCTACTTAAAATACTAACCTGACTGCTCTGTTTGTTTTTGAAAATTCCTCTTTAAATTAAAGAATTAAAATTGGAAAAATGTGGATAATTAGAGCCATTTGTTTTAAACACTATTATTTATGTTAGTTATGGCTTATTTAAGCTCTATTGAAAATACTTTAATCAGTAAAATTCACAAATTAATTTAGACCCTCTTTCTATAAAATGACCTTACAGCTTCAGAATGAA
>NW_015151729.1:29056-52310 GCF_000732505.1 Cyprinodon variegatus
TAATGATACAATTATTCTGCTTCAAAAAAACCTAAAAGTTTGATTTTACCCTCAAATGTTGCCACAGTTTTTGTTAAGTCCTGAGTTATTGTGTGACATCATCAGGAGCCAGAAAGCTAATCTTTGGAAAAGGAATCAAGCTAATGACGGAAAGTAGTGAGTAATGAAAAAATGTTCCATTTATCAACTAATTTGAGCTTTTTGACCTCAAATATATTTCTCTCAATTTTGAACTGTTGTAAAGAACTTAATTGGAAACTTTTTCCAGTTTTAAATGAACACCTATTTATTTTATTGCGTAAAATACGTTCAAACAATAGTTATTTAACAAAGTTTGCCAATTAGCTGATGATGTGACGGTATTTGTCTCAGTCTAGTTAAAGCAAATGTGTTTTTTCTTAAATTGGGCCTACTAAATCTGTTCTTGTTTAACTTAAACACCAACCTGAATTTAAATCATGTTGATCCCGTGTTGATTATAACATATAATTAGAAATGAAGCATTCTGTTATCTTTAAAACACAATAACACATAAACACGATCACCTTCACACACTTTGTCCCAAAACATTGCAGAATTGAATTGTTGAAAAAAAAAAATTCAGTAGTAGTAGTAAGTTGAAATGCAGCAGTTTTAGTGCAGAGCTCAGACGCAGTGTGACTGGAAGTGGAAACTGGAAAATCCTCTTTGGGAAAGGAACCAAACTGACCATCGAAAAGCGTGAGTAGATAATAGATTTAATAATGGTCATAAACTGAAGGTCTGGATTTAATACTAATTTTAATAAAACAGTCTCAGAAAAAAACGCGTTTATTTAGGAAAATAAACATGGCGGCTAATATTTAGGGTGAAAATTGAAATTGAATAAACTGAATCAGTATTTTGTTAATTTATTTAAACCAGATTAGATAATAATAGATGAGATAAAGTCTAAACTTGATGCAGCTGATCCTCAGAGTTCCTGCTAGGGTTGTTCCTGCTGTGTGAACGATTATGGAAATAAACTCATCTTTGCTTCTGGTACCAAACTGCTGGTTCACACAAGTAAGTTTTAACACTTTAACTGTATATATGACAAACCCTATGAATTTTATAGAAGCAAAAAATTAACCTTTGACCTTTATGGATGTGTTAAGATTAAGAACAATATTTTTACCAAATGTCTTTAACTTATAAATCCATTTTAATTAAAACAGGGGAGCGTCCCTTCTGTTACAGGATAAAGAAAATATTGTTGAACTTTATACTGCCTTATTATTTCTGTCACCATTCGGGTCATTATGAGGAGAACCCGACTGGATTCTGGTTCTGGAAGAAAGAAAACCCCCTCTGGTTCTGGAACTACATTTATTATTCAGACCAATTAGATTTAGTTTTGCTATTCTAAACCAAACCAAACACAATTACGATTTAACCATAATTATGTAAATCTGATGTCATATCATGTTTTAAACATAGATTCAATATTATGTGCAGTAATAAATATATTAACAATAACTAGAAGAATAAAAATCTAAAATATTTAGTTATATATTCAACATTAGATCTAATCAATAAGTAGACGTGTTTCCTGTCAGAGTTTATGCTGATGACTCTCTGACTGTGTGTCTGGTTATGGAAACTCAAAAACCATCTTTGGTTCTGGTACCAAACTGACGGTTCAGTCCAGTAAGTTTTTCCCTGTTATATAATTAATGTTTCAGACAAACTTTCTCTGACCTGGAAGGTCAGACGTTATTTACATTTTATTCTGCACCAGATCACCACGTCCTTTAATAACTATTATTGTTATTTTTAATTAGTAACAAAGATAGTTTAGAACTCTCTGAGATTATCAAAGCAGCCAAAGGTTCCTGTTAGTTTAGGGGTCAGAGTTTATGCTGATGACTGTCTGACTGTGAGGCTGCTTATGGAAATACAAAACTCATTTTTGGTCCAGGAACCAAACTGACGGTTGAATCAAGTGAGTTCTTTATCTTTTAGTATAAAGATATTTAGTTTGACACATTTATTGGGATCAAAACTTCCAATCTTCCTCTCTTTGGACCAAATGTTGTCATAAATAGTAAAAACCAAGTTAATATCTGGGTTATTACACTTTCTTAAACCTGTTCCATAGGAATCTGATGGTTAATTGAACTGAACAGGTAGATATGGGGGATATAAGTTCAAACTAAAGTCAACTAAAACATTTAGTAGCTTATTTTTATGCTACTTATTTCAGCTTCTTCTAAGAAATACTATAAAATAAGCCTAAAGTTTTTTTAACATTCATAATTCACAGCCAGTTAGCGTCGCCATGTTTTCTGCTGTGTGAATAGCTTCAGCAGCGATAAACTCTTGTTTGCTTCTGGAACCAAACTAATCGTTGAACAGAGTAAGTTCTTTTATTAGTCTATGGAAGAAAATATTCAACTCTATCAAATTACTTTAGAAAAGTAGCTGAACTTCCAGCTGAAGCGACAAGTTGCATTTTCTAATTAAAATATTACATCTCAATAGCTGCAGTTCAGAATTTGCTATAACACTTAGTTATACAATTAAATTACAGTTAAACCTGGTTAGATGATTTCTTTCTGATGAGCTCTAATCGTGTCAGAAGAAGAATCGTGTCCAGTCACAGCTAAACCTTTTTAGGAATTATAGATGGCATGCTTTCTATATTGATAAAGATGAGATTAACCCTGGTTCCTCTGGTTCCTCTGGTTCCTCTGGGTTCTTGTCATTGAGGCTCTGACTGTGTGAATGGATACTCAAACGACAAACTGATGTTTGGTTCTGGAACAAAACTGATGGTGGAGCAAAGTAAGCAAAGAGAACAATGTTTGGGTCAATATCTGTGTCTACAGCTGCTATTTTAGATCGGTTATCTGGACCAATGTAGCTTTATTCCATGTTATATCCATATATCCATGGTAACACTGAGTGAAGTCACTAAATCAGCAGCTTCTTCCTGCTGGGTTCTCCTGGGTTCTTGTGTTGACCCGATCCACAGTGTGACTGGTTCTGCAGCAGGATGGAAGCTGCTATTTGGGAAAGGGACCAATCTGGTCATAGGAAGCAGTGAGTATTAAATGATTTAACAGAAAACTTTCTAACAGATCGGAACAAGAAAGATTTAAAGTTAATTACGGGTTTTTATTTTAGGGACAGAACTGATCGCAGCAGAACTCTGCAGCCAGAAGAGATTAACTAAAGATGATATCCTAAATAGTTATTGATGATGAGTTTCATCATAAATGTCATAAAAAGTCATAAATGGAAGAAAGTTTATTAGTGAAAGATTGTTGAATATTTAGCCGATTTGAAGAATAGATTTACAATTCAGACTGAAAATTGTCTCAAAAATGAGCCAAAAGTTATTTTTCTATTAAACAAATTATTCTTTTTGTAAGTTTGTTGTTAAATGTTACGGTGTTTGTAAAGTTAGAGTTAAAGCGTCTCATTCAGCTGAGCTCAGGTTATTGCTGAGGTCAGATGAAGTGTGCGTCTGCTTCCGGAGGCAGCTGGAAACTTTTCTTTGGAGAAGGAACCAAACTGTTCATAGAGAGCCGTGAGTTCAATTTAATGTTTAATGAAGACATTTATTTATCACTTTGGTTAATATTATAACATCACAGGGAAACATCAGAGATTTCAAATCAAACCAAATTAAATGATGTAACATATAAGAATCCTAATAGAAAATAACATTTTAAGTCCCTTTAATGTGTCGTTTATAATACATTAGGCAGGTAACCCTAGCAAAAGATGGTTCAGATGGTTCTGGTTCTGTCGGGTCGTTGGGTTTTTGTTGGGTCGGTTTCCATGGTGTGAATAACGGAGTTAAAATCAGCTTCGGTTCTGGAACGACTCTCCGGGTGGAACCCAGTAAGACCAGATCAGACTTATTTAATATTGAGTTTGCATGATTTTAACATGTTTTAATTCACCGATGCTAACCAGTCACACACCAGTCTAACCAGTCACACACCAGTCTAACCAGTCACACACCAGTCTAACCAGTCACACACACCAGTCTAACCAGTCACACACCAGTCTAACCATTGTTTTAAATCTACCTTTAGGTAAAGATATAAAGTCTGGTTGGATGGAAGGTTATTGTGAATAATTTTCTTTAACTAGGCCACATCTTAACAGTTTATACCTTTATAATTGTTATTGTTGCGAACAATTCATTCCTGATAAGCTGCAGATTATTTCTGCTTAATCAAATCAATTTAATTCAATTCAGTTTATTTCTAAAGCTCCAATTCACAGCACATGTCATCTCAAGACACCTTATAGTTCACCAGATCATCCAGTTAGATTTATTCAAAGTTTTCTATATTTCTGTAATATCTTATAAATGCCATGATGTTCTTCTGTAGGGAATCCAGTTCAGCTGCTCTGATAGTTCATGTTGTCTAATGTCTCAGTGGGTGAATGATGGAGTTAGGAGGCTGATATTTGGACCTGGAACTGAGCTGAAGATAAACAACAGTAAGATTATTAAACATTCAGCGACACAAACCTTCAACTAAATTTCTTTAAAAGATTCATTTGACATAAAAAAAAACAACTATTTAGCTTTATGGAAATAGATCAGATATTGATGCTGGATTTATTCTTGAACTTTTAACACACAAACACACACACAAAAAAATCCCAACAGATTAATGTTTCATAAATAGAAAATATATAATTTCCTTAATCAGTTTTCCCAGGATGCAGTGAATATCTTCTATAAAAAATAACAAACAAACTAGGAAATGTTTCCATCTGCTCTTAGTTAAAGTCTATGAAGATGCTTTAATCTTTAAAGCTTAAATGTAAAAATATATCCAATCTCAGGTTAAGTAGAATAATTACATAAAGTGTTAAACATTAAAATGAAAGCAGATATACAGTATATGTGGGATTTATTGTTATTTTAATACATGGAGAGAAAAGTAGCGTCTTTGTGAGGACGTAGAGGTTTTTGAGTAGATGGTTTGATCTGTGTGAATACTGCTGATAGAAAAATCATCTTTGGCAAAGGAACTAAACTTTACATCCAGTCCGGTAAGAAGAGATTATTCTCATTCATATTCACCCGATTTTTGAATTTAGAAATTCTTCGCGATTAAATTTTATGTCATATTTTAATCATTAAAACACAGAAAATAAAATTGTTAAAAGACAAAATCAATTCAAGTGGAAATCTTTACTCAATTTACATTAAAAAAATGAATTTATATTAGTTTATATTAGTCATTTTAACAGGCTTGTCATTGATTGGTTAACGAACAGCTGCATGCAGAGACTTCAGGGTCACTTTAGATCATTCAACATTTAAAGATTCTGAAAATCAGAAAAAAAATCTTAACTGATCTAAATCTTTAATTAGTTTTAATCTCAGAAGCCTAATCCACATTTTGGATCATAGATAATCTGGTTTAGATGAAACCTAGCCGAGTTTTTCTGCGCTGAGTTTATGCAGAGCAGTGAACCGATGTGTGACTGGAGGGAGAGAGAAGATCCTCTTTGGACCAGGAACTCTGCTGAAAATTCAAAACCGTAAGATTAATATTCAATAGAAATTACATTTAGACTCAACAACAGAACATTTAATTAGTCTGTCATAGCAAGACACTTAATGCTGCAGTTTTCAGGAAATGAAGCTTCTATAACCATTATTTAACAGCAAATGTCTAAAATGTAAAGGATTTCAACTAGAAAATCAGTTTTACATCAACAAACCAGATCAGCTCCAGATTAAATGTTATTAAAATCAACAGGTGATTCATTTTAAACTTTTAAAAGCAGCTGAAACCAGCTGAACCCTGACTGAAAGGGTTCTGGTCTGAGTTTGTCAGATGGTTCTGGTTCTGTTGCGTCGTTGAGTTTTCGTTGAGTCGGTTTCCATGGTGTGAAGGATGGACTGAAAATCCTTTTTGGTTCTGGAACGACTCTCCGCGTGGAACCCAGTAAGACCAGATTTAATGGTTTTAAGAAAAGTACGACATAAATAACATTCACATCTTATGTTTTATTTTAGTTTTTAACAGAATTAATACAGAAAACCAGTTTAACCAGTGACTCACATATTTTACAGTGTTTTTAACCAGTAGGGTTAAAGTTGATTAAGTTGTTACACTGGTAACTGATTTTAACGAACTTTCTTTGGCTCTGATCTTAAACTTTAATGATTTAATCCTAAAACCTGATTAACTGCAGAGTTTATGTCTAAACTTGATTGATTGAATTTAACTTTAAACCATAATTCTGTTTGGTAACATGTTTACCATCTGTTCATTATTAATGCTTAAAAAAACAACTTTATATTAAACCCAAATGAAACTAGTAACATGTTTGTGTTTTATACCTGAAAATGGAAGCTGAACTATTTAAAACAAACAAACAAACAAAAACAATATTAAAACCTTTTTAGATCTTAGATTGTCTGAACAGAACCTGGAAGATAATCCAGGCTTAAAGCTGAGGTTCATGTTTAGTCTCTGACTGCTGTGTGACTGATTCTGGAATCAGGAAGCTCCACTTTGGATTCGGAACCAACCTAATGGTCACATCCAGTGAGTCTGCGCTCCGTTTTCCTTTAAAGCTCAGAAGTTAAATGCTAGTAGATCAGATTTAAACAAATAAACAGATAATTTCCACCCAGGATCAACAATAAGATCAGATTCAACAAAAAATCTGCAAAAAAAAAAAACAATTTCATCACCAAACATCATGAACATCTTAGGAAACAAATCATCTTACAGAAAATAAAGAGAAAAAAAAAACATAAAAAATACAACTAAACTGTTTAGCATTAATGGAAATGAAACATTGATTCTATAAATTCAGACTTTCTCATTGAATAAATCATTTTAGCTTCAAACCTGAACAACAGAAGTTATTGATCAGTCATCCTGAACTGTGTGACTGGGAATAACCAGAAACTCCTGTTTGGTTCTGGAGTTAAACTCTTCATCCACAGCAGTGAGTCAATCACACCTTCTACTATTACTAGAATAATAGAATAATAATTGATTTAAAGCTGTTCTTTTTCTTAGTTCACAATATTTGTTTTAATGCATTTCTTATTAGAATATATGATTCTACTGTCTGCATACAGTTTGACTTTGTGTTGCATTATTCTGAGTAAACTTTGACGTTAATAAAAGCAGAATATTTAACACAGATTGACAACAATGCAGCTATAATTATATATTTATAGTGTTTTAATAACGGAGCAGCAAAGTTCTGTCTCAGTGTTTGAAGTTTGGAGGTTTTTGAGTTGATGATGTGAGCTGTGTGACTGCTAATGATAGAAAAATCATCTTTGGAAAAGGGACTCAATTGTTCATCCAGTCTGGTAAGATTAAATCATTTTGCATTAACATTTATGTGGCATTTTTAATTATTTAATTATATAAGATTTAATTAAGCTTCTAGGAATTAAATCAATACCAATCTATATAGTTTTTAATAGCAGCACAGTCAGTTTGAACTGATGTAAAAAATCCTTTTTTAACTTAAAATTAAAAATCATTTTGTTTCTTAGTCTCCAGACCATGTTTCCCCATCAGTTTGACTGTAATCCAGAAAACATAAATAATTAGCTGATCAAATATTCACAGAAATACTTACACTTAAATACTAAAAAAAAAAGAGGAGGATTTACGTTTTAAAAAGTCTTTCAATTCAGAATCCTCAGGTTCTTTTTAGATCGTTTTAAATTCAAAGACCCAGAGAAATAAAGAAAGAACCAAACACGCTTCCCTGAATCTGTAAATATTCTTATTCAAACCCTTTGGGTCATAGATGTTCTGGCTCAGGGTGAATCTAGGCAGTGTTTTCTGCGGTGAGTTTGCGCTGAGCAATGTGTTGATGTGTGAATGGAGGGATGGGAAAGATCATCTTTGGACCAGGAACTCAGCTCACAATTCAGAACAGTAAGAAAATTCATATTTAATCAGTTCAGAACATTATTATTATTAATTTATAAAAACGCACTTATTGCTGCAATTTACTATAAATCAAGCTTCTAGAACAACATGAAGGTTCAGAGAATAAAGTTAAGATCACATCATCACAACAATAACTATCAGTTATTCATATTCACTCATTAAAATACTGATTTCAGAGCAAAACTTAAGAGAAAATGTTTCACATTCTGATTAGATAATCTGTGATTTTCATTACAAACCAGATTAGCTCCACATCAGATGTTTCATAAACCTAAAAAATAATGAATTAATTTTGAATTATTATTTTCCACAACATAAACATAAACAATCTTTTTTCACATTATAAAGCTTCAACCAGTTCATTCCCTGTTATTTTCTGGTATGAGAACCAAATATAATCTGAATTAAACCTGAATTAAACTTAAACTGCAGTTGGAAATCCTCCCCCAGCTGAGTTGGTTGTTGATCATGCTGTTGGCACTGTGTGACTCAGGGCCAAACCAAAATGCTGTTTGGCAGCGGAGTCGATCTGTTCGTCCTAAACAGTGAGTTTTATAACATAAACCTGATCATCTGTTTATTTTTACTATTTCAGGAAAAAACAAATCTATTCATAATTTCTGTAAAAATCTAGATTTTTACACCTCACCCCTAAAACAAAATTATTTAAAGCTAAATAAACTGTTTAAATCTGTTATGCAAATCTAAGATTGTTTAAACATGAGCTGGAAGATAATCCAGGCTTAAAGCTGAGGTTAATGTTTAATCTCTGACTGCTGTGTGACTGAATCTGGAGGCAGAAAACTTTACTTTGGATCCGGAACCAACCTAATGATCACATCCAGTGAGTCTAAGCTCAGTTATCTTACCGTTAAATCCTAAATCAGGTGGTTTTCTGACCAAAGGTTCAGTGAAGAAAAATTATGAAGGTTTATGATTTTAGATCCTGTCATTAATATTTCTGTTATTTTGGCTCTCAGGATAAAAGATAGTTAAACAAATTAAAACCAAAAATATAAATATTTTCCCCCAGGATCAACAATACATTAAACGATAAATGTTTAAATGCTTTAATGATAAACTTGATGTACAGAGTAGAAAACAAACTAGATGAGTGTGAACCATCCAGAACCTGTAAAGATTCTGATAAAGTCCAGAAATAAATCCTGCAAAATCAGCCAAATTAATAACATATATGGATCATTGGGGATATCTGTGTTTATCCAAAAAATACTCATATTCATTTAGATCTTTTTTTCAGTCCATGTAGTAAAATTATAGAAACTATAGTTACTGTATTTAATTTAACTCTAAGTTATTTTATTAACTTAGGTAAATTGACATGAATTCAACATGATTTAATTGAAACCCACATTCAGCTGCTCTGGTCGTTAATGTTAGGATCCATGTCAGTGGGTGAATGATGGGACTAAAAGACTGATGTTTGGACCAGGAACTCAGCTTAAAGTACAAAAAAGTAAGATCATAAAACATTAAGCAACATAAAGTTTAAACAACCATTCTGAATATAATCATTTAACAAAAAAATAAATTAAATAAATGAAAATCAGCAGCTAAATAAACAACTAAATAACAAAAAAATAAATTAAATAAATGAAAATCAGCAGCTAAATAAACAACTAAATGGTTAAAAAGCAAAAGAGATAAAATATAAATGCCAATTCTTATTAATCAAGAGTTAATCAATCGATTCTTGCATTTGAACAAAAATATGTAAAACAAATACCTTTAAAGATTTTGAATAAGAACAATAGAAGTTATTGATCAGCCATCCTGAACTGTGTGACTGTGAATAATCAGAAACTCCTGTTTGGTTCTGGAGTTAAACTCTTTATCAACAGCAGTGAGTAAAAATACTGTTTATTTTTATCACATTTATAAACTACATTAGCAAATAGTTTCCATGGGTTATAAATCCATAATCACATCATCAGCATACAGTTTGATTTTTGGTTGCCTTGTTCTGACTCAGTGTTATAAGTTAGAAATGAGCCGTTTGAATAATGTTGGTATCAAACTGATCTTTGGCAATTTTATGAACACGTTTATCTAAGAACTGACCAATTATTGCTAAAATTCATTTCATATAAATTTATAAAACTATTTGCAGCTACAACCACAAAATCATTCCAAAGAGAACAAAATGGTCTAAAAATGCAATAATTATTTTGGTTCCAGTTATTTTTGGTGACAACTTTTCTAAATATAATTATTATTATGAAACCAAACATTTATAGACACATTTCAATTAACTGTTTCTGTTGGTTAAATGTTATTTTTTCTGTTTTTTCAAAATAAAATAACACATTTCCATGTTGAAGGGCTTTAAATTCACTAATGAACAATTGCATGTGGATACTTCAGTTTATTCAGTTTAGATCTTTTAATGTTTGCATTCACAGAGAAAATCACCATCAAAAAGACTTGATCCCCTAAATCTCTACATCATTCTAATCGTCTCGCTCCTAATTGACTGTAAAATATTACTGGGTCATAAAGGTTCTGGTTTAGCTGGAAATTAGCCAGGTTTTTCTGTGCTGAGTTTGTGCTGAGCCGTTTGTTGATGTGTGAATGACGGAACATGGAAGCTGATCTTTGGAGCCGGAACTGAGCTGAAAATCCAAAATAGTAAGAAAATACATTTTTAAAGAACGCAACAAAGTCAGCTCTAAAAACTGCAAATTTGCATCGTGTTTCATAAAATCCTGATTAACCAGTACTACAGTATTTTTAATCTGCTCTCCAACAGAGATAAAGTCGCTGAACTGGTTGAACTGGGAGTTAATTTACTTTAACTAGGCCAGAATAAATAAATCCTGATAAACTGCAGATTACATTTGCTTAAACTTGTTGACTTGAACTTGCTCTCCTGTGGCAATCCTCCACCCGCTGGGTGGGATGTTGTTTATCTCGTTGCTACTGTGTGAATCTTGGTGGAACTAAAGTTCTGTTTGGCAATGGAGTTGCTCTACTCGTCGAAAACAGTGAGACGTTTCCTTATTTTCAGGCAGTGATTGTAATTTTTACCTGTTGCATCTGTTGATTGTTATTGTTTTTAGGAAAAAGAAGTCAGTTGAAACCCATAGGTTTTTTAAAATAAATTGTAACATTTTGGCATTGCTTTAAAAAATGCTTATGGAGGTAAACTATTTAAAACAAATGGAGCCTTAAAAATTGTTTAAATCTCACATTTTTTGAGCAGAATTGAAAGATAATCCAGGCTTAAAGCTGAGGTTCATGTTTAGTCTCTGACTGCTGTGTGACTGATTCTGGAGGCAGAAAACTTTACTTTGGATCTGGAACCAACTTATTGATCACATCCAGTGAGTCCAGTTATATTTTGTAGCTAATGATGAACCAGGTCATATTCTGACTGAAGGTTCAGTAGAGAATTGTCTTTTTTAAGAGTTTCTGATCTTGGATCCTGTCAGTAAAATTCCTGTAATTATGTCTATGAGGTTAAATGTTACTGGATCAGATTAAAACAGATAGTACAGTTATTACTCCCACGATCAACAATAAACTATATTCAAACATATTTTTTTATTATTACAAATATTATTTTAAATATTTTTCTAGTCGTCATATAGACGTTGGTTTTTAGGCTATTCTGGTGGGTCGTTTAAAGTCTTGATTTGGTCCAGAAATAGTTCCTGAAACCTGAGCTGTGTTTGGTCGGTCTGATTTTGTCTCACTTTAGTCCAATAATAGACGTTAAACATTGGGTTCATTTTGACGTCTTTCCAACAGCACGAAAATTACATCTTTTCACGTTTCACTTTTCAACCAAACCTAGACGTTGTTTGGACGTTAATCACCAAATTTTTGCTCAGTAGGTATTAACCAGTTTTAATTTAACTCCAATGATGTAAATTAAAGTTTACGTGAACGTGTTTGGAGCAGAAACCCACATTAAGCGCTCTGGTAGTTAATGTTTGGACGTACTGTATGTCACTGGGTGTATGATGGAGGAAAAAGAATCATATTTGGACCAGGAACTGAGCTGAAAATACACAAAAGTAAGATAATACAGCATTCTGCAACACAAACTGTAACCAACCTTTCCTTGAATAATCACTTTATACACATTTAAAGAAAAGAAATAGCAAATAATAAAGACAAACTAACTGTTCACCAATGATGAAAATACATTAGATATTCGTGCTGATTTTAAAAATGTTTCAATTATTTGTCAACTTTAATCCAAACCAGAAAAAAAAAACTCTAAATACTTCAAAGTTCTTTACATAATTGAAACCAGTAATTGACCAACCATCCTGAACTGTGTGACTGGGTCCCAGAAACTCCTGTTTGGTTCTGGAATCAAACTCTTCGTCTCCACCAGTGAGTCCAGTTTAACTTTCATTACAAGCAGGTTCTATTTGCTCTACACATTATTCTACAAGTATTTATATTTTTATAGAAGTTCTGACTAAAATATAAACACATGGAGGACACATGGTTTGACTTGTTCCACATTCATTGAGGATTAAATCTCTAAAAATGGCTGACATTACTGCGGAAATAATAATGACAAAGTGTTTAATAAAGTTTGATAATGGTTTAGTAGATGTGGCATTTATTGGAGTTCTAAAAAAAAGTGAAATATTTCTCTTTATAAAGACTTGTTGTTGTTGGATATTTTTTATATGAGCCGATTCTTTTTCTCAATTATTTCTCAAACTTTAAACTAAAACCAAAGAAAAATCTGAAAGCTTCAAAGTCCTGAATAGAAGTAATTGAACAGTCACACTGAGCTGTGTGACTACTAGTGGTTACCAGAAGCTCCTGTTTGGTCCTGGAGTGAAACTCTTCATCTATAGCAGTGAGTTAAGTAGAATTTATTATATATAAAACACTAAATTAGAATCTGTTTCTATTTATCTTAGTCTCAGAAAACATATTTTTTTGTCAGTAAATCTTAGAGTAAAGTATCACATCATCTGCATACAGTTTGACCTAGTATTACGTTATTGTTGGTAGACATCAACCTTTTTCATGATTTTAAGGTTTGAATCTAAGAAGAAATCTAAAATCACGACCAGATTAATAACGTTAATGGTTTACCATGATAAAATAATAATGGAAGTTGTAAACATACTTAAAAGTTCTGTCCTTGTGAAGATTTGGTGAAGCTTTTGGGTCGATGGTATGAGCTGTGTGAATTACGCTGACAGAAAAATCTTTAAAAAAGGAGTTAACCTTTTTAATTCAGTCTAGTAAAGTTATATTATATTATGTCTGTTTTTATGGTCATGTGCCTTTTTAATAAATTATTTTAAAATCAAACATTCTAGAAACAGTCACATTAACTGTTAATGTCGGTTAGATGGTATATTTTATGTGTTGGTTAATGAACAGCTGTGTGCACGGAGCTCAGGTTCGGTTTAGATTTTTCAACAATAAAAGACCAGAAAGAAACAAACTAAATCTCTATGTTATCTTCATCTCTGAGTCCGGATGGAATAGAAAACATAAATGTTTTGGTTTAGGGGAAACTAGGCAGGATTTTCTGTGCTGAGTTTGTGCTGAGCAATTTGTTAGTGTGTGAATGACGGGACGAGGAAAATTATCTTTGGGCGAGGAACTGAGCTAACAGTTCAAAACAGTAAGAAAAATATTTCTTTAATTAAATGAGACAGATTTAATAACAGATCAGTCTTTCAATAAAAGACACTTAAATGTAAAATTTACTCAGTATGCAGTTTTATTCAAACACAGTGATCCTAAAATAAAGATCAGAGAATCACAACAGCAAAAAGATTAAAAGTTTAGACTAAAAGTTAAGGTCATTTAAAATATAACTTAACTTTTTTATTAGATTGTATTGTTTAAATGTTAAATAAATAAACTGTGATACTCGGCATCTTCATATAATTACACTTTACATTCATTAAAAAAGAAAAAAACAATAAACTTCTTCATATCTAGATTTGGATTTAAAATCAAAATCTTTTCACTACAACTAAAGTCAGAGTCCAGTTTAAACGTTAAATGTCTGTAGCCGTTAAAATGTAATAGAACAGAACTAAATCCTGCAGATGAAACCCAGACAGGTCAAGAACTAAAGGTTCTTCTCTAGTTTTTGTTTGTGGCCGGCTGACTGTGTGAATGCTAACAACTATAAACTGCTGTTTGGATCAGGAGTCCGGCTCACTGTTTCACAGCGTGAGTTAGAATTTTATCCTTTCTGTTGAATCCTCAAACATTTAAGATTTTTATACAGAGACTTTTAAGTCAAACTGTAAAAAATTAATCTGAAAATGGAGTAAAAAATCCTTTATCTTCAACAGAGCCGTGACTTACTACATTTAAACTTCTGAATCTATTTTAAACAATGACATAGATCCAAATAAATCTACCACTGGATAAGAAATACTTATTTTACTAAACATTAGTCGCATCTAAAAACCATAACCACTAACTTTCTTCCAGATGAACCTCAGTTTAAGCAAAAAATCTGCAGAAAGTTGGGAATAAATGTTCTACATTCTAATGGAAACGCCTCTGCTTTAAAAAAACAACAACACTTAAATCATATTAGAAAACTGTTGATTCTGCAAAGAGTTAAAGGACAGTTTGGTTTTTAACCAACGTCGGATCAATGTGTGACACAAAGCGGTGTAGCTAAACTCCTGTTTGGACACGGAACTAAACTTTTAGTGGAGAGAAGTGAGTGAAAATGAACCTTATTTCTAACTTTTATTTTCTTCAAACAGTAACTCATTGGTTTTGTAAAGTTCTCCATCATTCGCAGATCCATACATTTATTCCACCTGCTGATAGAACCAGAATCAGCAAAGTTTTATAGACAGAATTTAGCTTCAGTTGGGCTGAGTCCATTTTGACTGTTTAACAATAATTAAAAGTTCATCAGGAAAAAAACGACAGTTAGGTTTTTAATCAAATCATTCATTAAACTCCTGTTTGGAACCAGAATTGAACTTTAAGCGGAGAAAGTGTTTGGAGCAGAGTTTTATTCTGTACTGCTGTAGTTTAAAAATGAATATACAGCTTTTCAACACAAAGTTTAAACCCGTAGTTCTACTAAAATAAAGAGTAAACATAAAAACTAAAGGACCAGATCCATAAAACATCAATCTCAGAATTTTAAATAGAGTTTAGAAACTGGAGCAAGTTTCTGGACTGAACTGGTTTTTGTAACTGGTTTAGCTCCAGTGTGAACAGCAACAACATTAAAGTCACGTTTGGATCTGGAATCAAACTAATTGTTTCATTTAGTAAGTTGATTTCCAGAATTTTAATTATTTTAAATAATATTCCAATATAAATGAACAAACAATTATTTATATTTACATTACTTAATACGTTTTTTTATGATCAAAAAGTTTAAAAAAATATTTCTACAAACGTTTGAAATGATTATTTTTGCTTTCATTCTTTCAAACTATTAAACTATTAATTTGAGATTTAGTTAAACAGGTTTGTTCTCCACTCCTCTTTAAATGTGAAAAATAAAGGAGAAAGATGTTAAAGACAAATGTTTAATGAAAAATATGACTGCTAAATATAAAAAATGAAAGCAGATATTAGGTGCTGCTTTTTGTAATTGCTTGGTTGGTTGTGGTATTCTCATCCTGCCTGCTTCTAATCCATTAAAGCGGCTTTGAACATGTAAGTTAAGAAAACTGATTATATGTAATATCTTAATGAAATATTTGGATTTAGGGATAGTTTGATCAGACATGAATTGTTTCAAAGACCCAAAGTCTGTTTGGTACCAACAGTTTGAATACAGCCAAACCAGATGTTCTTTGTCTTTACTGTAAATATTGTATTTGTATTCCTGCTGGGATGTTTGTTTAAAGAATCAATCCTAATAAGGAAAAGTTCAGTCAAACAACGAAACTAAAACAATTTGCTCCATAAAATGACAAACTAATAAGGGGGTTTTACAGTAACAATGATAAAATGGCATAAAGTAATGTTTAGAACTCTGACCTGTGTGGATCACAGATGAATGAATGAAGTTTTATGAAGGAACACATCATGTGTTCTTTCAGCCAGTCAACCAAAACTGTTTCATGTTGGTTTTATGTTGGATATTCATGACTCGTCCTTCTGTGTGTTTCAGATAATCCAGTCCAACCGCAGTACTACCAACTGAGCAACAATGAGACCACAGTTTGTCTGGCAACAGGATTTACAAGACACAACCAAACCGAAGACAATGATGACTTCAAGGATACCAGTGCCAGTCCGATAAGAGATTATAACGGCAACCCAACAGGCTACTATAACCAGGTGGCTTTCCCAATAGAAGGTCAAAGTTGTAACGGTGAGTCATACCAAGCCAAACATTCCAATATTTAGAGAGTTTCTGGAAATTACTGCTATCATCAGAGATTTGAAGCTAATGATTTATTCTTATGTTTGTTTTACAGAAACTGATAATCCAGATGAGAAATGTACCTCCACAGTGGATCCAGGTAGGTGTTGGACCCAGCTGAACATTTCTTATTTTTTTTTCTAAACCCGTTTCCACCTGTTTAACTGTCGTGTCCCTGATGCTTGCAGATGAGATGGTGAACCTGGCCTCCCTGACCATCTTTGGCCTCAGAGTGATCTTCATGAAGACCGTGATCTTCAACGTCCTGATGACGCTGCGGCTGTGGATCAGTCAGTGTGAGTATCGAACTGCCCCGCTCATCCGAGCGCAAACAGGAAGTTCAGTCATCACTATGATAATGAAACTTCCACTTGCACCAAACTAATGAGCTACCAAACAGAGCTGCTCGGGTGCAAAACCTCAAATAAAATAAATAATTAAAAATAAATTTATGTCGGTGGATCCAAGAAACAGTTTGAGTTAAAGGTTGAGGTTTTATCTCACAGGTTTTAAAGCTTAAAATTCTTTTAAAACTCGTCAGCTCTGAGCTTTAGATTTAGGATAAAACTCATTTGAGTCAAAAAAAAGATCCCAAATATTTTCATAATGATGAGAGGAAACTAGTGGCCATGTTTTGGGTTTTCCGACCCTGTTCTGATTCGTTCTGTAACAAAATAATTTAAAAGCTTGAGAAAGAACCGGATTTGGATGGGACTGAACTGGATCAGTCAGCATCTCCTAATTTATTGCTTTCAAATGGAAGGTCGTTGAAAACAGAGACAAAGCTTATATCCGACAGTCGCACCCAGAAACCTCAGGGCTCTCTGGTCCGCCTGTATCCGGTTCCCTTTAAACTTGATCTAAAACTGGAGAAAATGTAAAGCTGGATTCATTTCTGGAGACGATTTACTGAAGGACTCATGAAGACAGAACTGTAAGCATCCAAACGGGTTGAATTTGTCCCGATCACCTGAACCTGTGATGTGGAGGACATGTCCAGGTGATTGTCCAGTTATTATCTGAACTCTTTGTCGTTAACACAGGCAGATCATTCAAGTTTTAGCTTCAGATTAATCTTCCCAATAATCTCAGTCGTTCAGCCTTTTTAAATTCGTTATTTCACTGTTGAATTTAACAGTTTTAGATCTCATGAATTAAAGGAATGTTTCTCTTTTGTTTTTTAGAAAACGACCGGAATGAAGGGAACTTCCCAGAAGAACGTCCTGCTGAATGAAGTGGAGCTGCTGAAGCTTCTTTCTCTGGAAATAAAACATGAACAGAGCTAATATCAACTTATTTTATAATCATGGGTTTTAAAATCAGTCTCTATTTCTATTTCTGATTAATGAATTGTGTTTTTTTTATTGTTGTTGTTGTAAATATGAAAATATTAATATCTATAATAGAAATATTTTCTGTTTTCTTGACCAAGTCTGTGTGAAACTTCCTGTTTGACTTAAAATAAAAGCTGGTAAAAAAGAAAAAGTTTAGAGTTTGATTTTCTGACCAAATGAGGAAGAAACAACTGCTAACAGCCTTAAACTGACAATTAATACTTCTAACTGCAGATGCACCGACCTGATACCTGGATTGGATATCGGCTCCGGTATTGACTAATTAGCTGCATCAATTATCAGTGATTTGATACTGGAGATCCAATTCAGTGCAGAAGAATAGAAGTCAAGGCTGAAGCTTTCACTCAAATGAAAAGATATATTGTTAATTCATTTTAAATGTTGAATCGTATCGGTATCGGATATTGGCCGATATGCGGAGCGCAGGTATTGGATATCTGATGCTAACTACATGAAATTGTAGATTTTCGCCCAAATAACTATATTTTTAGCTCCATGTTGGGGGGGCAGGTATTGTATTTACATACAGTAATGCCCAATAGAAGAGAATATTATTTCAGTAACTCCACCACTCTAGAAACAGATCCTATAGATTAATTCCTTTAAAGGTTTTCAAAATTTTATTTCAGCTTAATATGAAGATTTTCATAACATTTATTATTAAAATATGACATCAGTGCTACAAACACATGGATATAGAAATAAAATTATGATTAATACCTGTTTAAAGGTTATTCTTTTCTAAATCAAATTTTAATCTGACAAACAGTTCTCAACAGAAACAATATTATTGAATCAGTTTTTAGATTGAGCGTTTAAAAAACTGAAATGAAACAAAGCTGAAACTAAAACTATCAAAGAAAATCCTTTACTGAAACTCAGGCATAGAGAATTCGGGGATATAATCAATAAGCCAATAAATATAACAGGCCTCATGAGCCTGTTTATATGTCTACTACAACAGACGCCGAAAAACCACCATTCAAGCTCCACGGTCGACCAGAAGTATCCTGGATGGGATGATGCAGGTCTCTTCATCAGAGACGTCAGAGTTCCTTAGTCAGTCACCTCTGAGACAATCCTCAGACTTAAACTCAACTTTATTTATCTCTAGGAATTCATCCTTCAGGGAAATTCTGGTTACAGTAGCTTATATAGAGTTAAAGCAAGTTACCATTAAATATAAAAATATGACAGACATTATAAAAGAGTGTTTATAGTACAAAAAAGCATAAACAATTAAAAATGTTGTAATGTCCTGGAATGCTTTAGGCATAAAAATATCTGCATAGTAGATGCTAAGGGAAGGATTCCCAGTAGTAGAGCTGGGTTATTGCACCTGCACTGCAGAACTGTACATATACCATATAAATAAGTGAAAATTATACAGACTACACAGTACTTGACTTGGATTATTGCACAGTAAGAGAGAAGAATATTGCACATGAGTGACAAAAAGTAATGTTTACCATAAGATGTCCAAGGAGGGGGGGTGCTGACCCTTGTGTCTCTTCCTATCACCTCCTCTTCCCCCCAGTGAGGAGTTGTACAGCTTGATGGCTTAGGGACAAAGGAGTTCAGTAGTCTGTTGGTCCTGCATTTGGGAAGGAGCAATCTCCCACTGATAAGGCTCCTCTGACTGGTGAAGACAGTGTGCAGAAGGTGGCTGGCACTGTCCATTATGTCCAGCAGTTTGTTAGGTGTCCTCGTCTCTGCCAATCAGAGAGCCGGGTCGTATGACTAGTTTGTTCAGTCTTGAGGTGTCCTTCTTGGATGTGCTGCTCTCCCAGCACATCATGTTTAGAAGAGGACACTGGCAATGACAGACTGGTAGAAGACTTGATAGCTTATTACAGATGTTGAACGACCTCAGTCTCCTTAAGAAGTCCACCCTGCTCTGCGTCTTCCTGTGCAGGTCCTCGTAAATCCCTAAAAACCAGTTGTTCCTCATCAGTTAAACAAACAACAATTCAGTTCAACTTATTTCTATAGGGCCAATTTATAACAAATCTCATCTCAAGGGACTTTATAGAGGCCTAGAGTCCGATTGGTTCAAACTTTTCTATCTGAGCTAACCCAGCCGATGCAGAAACCCAGCAGAGAGCATAGAGTCATCCAGGTTTTTATGTCTTCCAGACTTGGCTGTGATGAATTCAGTTTTCCCAAATATTATTCATAATTTCAAATGACGGTATTTTTTTTATTTCCAAATATTTTCCTTTCTTTTAATATAAAAATTGATATTAACCTTTATTCATTCAACAAAAAAATCTCACACTATATTTTGAAGTGTGCATCTTTTGACCTGTTTAATTTCCTCGGTCAAGTTTGACTTTAAAACTTCATGATCGGACCCATGATTTTACATATTTTTTCAGCATGAACAGTTATAAATAAATAAATAATTAAAACATTTAAAAACTGTTTCCTACAAATGTTAGGGCATTAATACACATAAAATTTTTCCCTTTATAAATGTCCCAGATATTATTGTCAGCTGTTTCACCCAATGATAATACTCAGCAACGGGTTGCTCCATACTGACATCACTCACATTGCTGGAGGGTTCAGCCTTTTCACAGAATTTGAACACAGATTGGTATATTTAAAATCCTCCTGTTCAGTATTTCATGTTGATTACATGTTACACATTGAAAGGGTCGATTGGTTTTCAACTTTGTTATTAACATTATCTTTTATTTTTTGGTTGTTTTAATGGCAATAATGTGAGTTAATCATAGTCATTGGTTACACCTCAACAACTGTAACTAACATAAATGGACAAAAATGTTGAAAATGTCATCTACATTACCTATCAAATGTAGCACCATGTACAGATATGCACAGTTGACCATTCAGAAATATTTCCTGTTTACCTGAACAGAAATATCATATCCTCTCATTATCAATAAATTTGTCATCAAAGTCAACAAACTGAAATTGATCAGATAGATAAGATTTAAACCAGTCTAGTGCTGTTCCTTTAATTCCAACAAAATATTAAAGTCTTTCTAAAAGTATATTATGGTCAACTGTATCAAATGCAGCACTAAGATCCAACAGGACGAGCACAGATACAAGTCCATTATCTGAGGCCATGAGAATATCATTAGTGACTTTCACCAGAGCTGTTTCAGTGCTATGATGAGCTCTAAAGCCAGACTGAAACTCTTCAAAAAGTTCTTTATGGTGGAAGTGATCGCAAACTTGTTTGGCAACTACTTTCCCAAGAATTTTCGATAAGAAAGGAAGATTGGATATAGGTCTATAATTGACCAATTCATCTGGGTCAAGAGACGGTTTCTTAACCAGAGGTTTAATTAAAGCAACTTCGAAAGCCTTTGGCACATAACCCTGTAACAGAGATAGACTAATCACATCTAAAATGGAAGACAAGATCAAATAGAATACATGTACTTCCTTAAATAACCTGGTTGGAACTGGATCTAACATGCAAGTTGAAGGCTTAGATGAGAACAATAGTTTTGCTAACTCTGAAAGTTCAAGTGGATCAAAGGAGTCTAAACCCGGTTCAGATTCCATGACTAACTCAGATGCTGCCCACCTTCCAGAAATAAACCAATCATAGTTAGAGGAGTGCAAGAGTTTGGCAACTGTATTAAAAAGATATCTAGGATTACTATTAATGAGGAGAAATATGCTGCTCTACTTCTAAAAAGAGTATTTTTTTATAAAGCAGTAACTGTTTTTCCATATTAAGGAGGATTCTTTTAGATTTGTAGGAAAACATTTTGTCTCCAGTTTTCTCACATTTTATTTCAGTGTGCAGCTCTGTATTAAATAAAGGAGCCATTCCCCCATTAATAATGTCTTTCATTTTCAAAGGGGCTCTCTAAAGCTGTGTCCAGGGAAGAAATAACCCCATTACTTCAGATTTTCTTTGACCTGGAAAAAGGGAGTAAAATGAGTAAAATTGGGGTATTACAGAGTTAGTTGCAACAATACAAATTTCAGTTTTATCAGTATTAGAAGTTTAAAGTTAACCAAGATTTTCTTTCAGATAGAGGCACAAGGAGGGAGGGCAGAAGGATTGGTTTGCTAGAAAGGTAGAGCTGGATGTAATCACTGAAACAATGAAAACAAATTTGTCATTTATAGCAAACATTTCAGAGGGGACCAAGAATGCAGCACACCTTATGAAACGGAGATGGAATCTGATCTCGATAATAATAATTGAACTTTATTGATGTCACATTGGAGAAATGTACCTCTGCATTTAACCCATCCCTTTGGGGAGAAGTGGGCTGCCATTGTGTGGTGCCCGGGGAGAAATCAGGGGTTAAGGGTCTTGCTTAGGGATCAAGAGTGGAGGCCAAACGCACTGCTCTAACCACTAGGCCGGGGGTCGGCAACCCGCGGCTCTAGCCCCACCCTTTGTTTTAATATGGTTTCTGTAGAAAAACAAACATGACACAAACATTATCAACGTTTTTCAATGCGTATGTGTAGAATAAATATTAAGAATAAGTATTAAATCTCAACATTTCTGTTGTGTCATAGCTGTGACACATGTTTATATCAGTAGGCAGGATGCCAGGCAGGTACCTGTTGTAAACCAACTGGCGGCTGTGTGATTGGCCATGGATCCCAAAGGGAAAAAGAAAAAAATAACTAAGGAGGTCAGAGGATTCAACGTTTCTTGACCAAATTATTTGCATTCATTGCCAATGCAGAAGGATTGCCTGAATGTCTGCTCTGTAGTGAGAAGTTCTCAAATAACAAAAAGGGCAATGAGGAAAGACAGTTCCAGGGAAGGCATTCTACATTTGCAGCCGAGTACCCAGTTGGGAATGAGAGAAAATGTGCAATTGCATTACTTCTGCAGAAATTAGAGGAGCGCAAAAATTAATTTAAGAAGTGGATTGCATCTCCAAACTCCACTACTGCTGCAAGGTTTGTTGCAACCCGTGAGATAATAAAATGTGGCAAAGCGTTCACAGATGGTGACTACATGAAGGAGTCATTTATCAACATATCAGAACACCTATTTGCAGACTTCAAAAACAACACCGAGATAATACAAAAAATTTAAGACATGCCTCTCTCCACTAAGACAGTGATGGAAAGGGCTATTAAAATGGCAGGCAACATCACCTATCAGCAAATCAAGGACATTAATACAGTGCCAGCATACTCAATTGCCTGTGATGAGTCCTGTGATATGATCAATATTGAACAGACTGCACTTTTATGCAGGTATGTGAACTCAGATGGGCCGCATAAAGAAATGATCAAATTAATACCACTGAAAGGCCAAACATGGGGGAAAGACCTATGTTAGGGTGACCATATTTTCATTTGGGAAAACCACCTTGGAGCGCGCGGGGGGAGGGATCTCTGTTCCCATGCATAGAGATGTCTGTGGCATGCTTTCACTTAACATAGGCCTACGTAATCCTGCAATAACATGATATTTACAGTTTATTTATTAAAAATGCTTTTCAGTAAAAGTCAACAGCAATAACTCCAATAACAAACAATAATTTTATTCAAAATGTATTTATTAAAAAATGCTTAACAATTCCTGTAATGACTGAATAGCACAATGAAAGAAATTATGTCTCATCTAAACA
>NW_015151729.1:52896-54678 GCF_000732505.1 Cyprinodon variegatus
TTTGTCTCGACCCGGTCTGAAAGCGGGGAAACTCTTTTGTAAATCGTTGGTAAACATAAATTTCCGCTTTTGCATGTTGTTGGCGTACTGACAGCCACACAATCTATATTCTGATTAAGAACAGGGCTGCCCGCACTGATGCGGCTCAGGGATTACGTCACACGCAGTGCCCTAGTGCCTGTAAATTTAATGGTCCAATGAAGGTAATTTAAAAAAATTAGGACATTTCCTCACTTTCTAAAAAAAAACCCGGGACGCCCGGGACAGGACATGAAATACGGACATGTCCCGAGAAATACGGACGTTTGATCACCCTAACATATGTGAGGCTGTGCTGAAGTGTTTCAATGACAATGGGATAAACCCCAACCACCTGATTTCAGTGGCTACAGATAGGGCATCCAGCATGAGCGGAAACTTGTGATAGAGTTGGTGAATTAGATAATTGCAAAAGCATTGAACCACCCTCAGTTCCATGCATTGCTTGATGAAGTTGACATAATATTCCGATCTCCTGCTACACAACAAAGTCTGATGGCTGTGCAGGGGTGAGGTTCTCTTTGTCGCTTTTTTAGACCACGTTAAAACACTTCTGAAAAGCAAAGACCTATACTACCTGCAACTTAAAGATACCAAGTGACTCGAAAAACTGTACTTTATGGTGGATATGACAAGCCACCTAAACAAGCTGAATGAAAGTCTGCAGAGGCGGAGAAACACTGTACTGCAAATGAGGAAGCTGTTCTATAATTCGCGTGCAAGCTGACTGTCTTTGCCCGAGATGTACAGCAAGGCACGCTGTCCCACTTCCCCTTCC
Organism: Cyprinodon variegatus; assembly: GCF_000732505.1. NCBI lineage: Eukaryota > Metazoa > Chordata > Actinopteri > Cyprinodontiformes > Cyprinodontidae > Cyprinodon > Cyprinodon variegatus. The sequence goes on from NW_015151729.1 coordinate 53,714, forward strand.
TGAGAGAATTCAAAGAAGCCCATTACGATCACACACTCAACAGTGATTATTTGCAAAATGCGATCATTTATATGCAAACTGCATTTGGGAGCAGATTTTGCAAGTTCGGAAAGGAAAAAATGACACTGTCTTTCCCTGTCACACCCCTGGAGATTGACCCCTCCTTGTTGAGCACATTTCCACAAGTAAAACAAGCTGACCTTGAAATTGAAATGGCTGATATAGCCGACAAAGATTTATGGTTGTCCAAATTCAAATGTCTGACAGCTGAGCTTGAAGATGTCACTTGCCAGAAAGCCCAGCTTGCCACAAATGGAGCGAAATTGAAAGCCTTCCAACACCTGAGAAAGTTGTCAATGACACATGGAATGCTCTTCCTACCTGTTATAGGATTGAAGGCATATGCATTTGGAGTATTAACCATCTTTGGATCAACATATCTGTGCAAGCAGATATTCTTAAACATGAACTAGATCAAATCAAAATATTGCACCTGCCTCATAGATGAGAGCTTGCAGTCCTGCGTCAAGATTAAAGTTACATCTTACATGCCTGATGTTGAAAAGCTGACCAGTGATGTCCGAAAACAGAAGTCACTTTAAATGGGTAAGAACATAATCATGTCATATGCAAATTTTTAGTAACAAGGTGGCTGATTTAAAAAAGTCATATCTTATTTTTGTCAGTATATATTTGGAGTGACACTTAGGGACAGAGCAAAGCTGCGGTGGTTGCGTGTCAAAAGAGAAGAGGATCCTGTTTCGTTTTACTCTTGCACTGACTTGCTTTGCATTTGAACTGACGTCAAACGTGAACTGTATTGATTTGATTTTATATACTCTACCTTTTCAAAGGGCTGATGTTTTGTTTTTAAAAATGTAGGCTGCGTTTTATTGCACTCTGTTGCCCAGATAAGGGGCACGTTATGCAACTTCCGTTGAACAGTTTATTAAGGAGAGTGGCAC
>NW_015151729.1:54879-58611 GCF_000732505.1 Cyprinodon variegatus
GACAGATAAGGACTCACAGCTGTTGTTTTGTTGTTGCTCCTTGGTTCCTGTTTGTTGGGGTAGTACGTATAAGGCGATTACTTGCTGAAGGGCGGACAGGCAGACTTGTTAGGGTCCAGAGGAGCAGCGGAGCGGGCTGTCAACGAGCTTTCATGAAGTGGACTGCAAATTGAAGTGGTGAATATTTTCCTGAATCTCAGAGAGACCAATGGGTTCCTTCCAAGGCTTGAAGGACCAGGCTTATTCAGTGGAACAGGAGATAATCCCAATACTGGCAAAGACTCTGGCGTCGAGGTGGTGACAGTCTGCTGCTCAAATACCTCTCTGGTGATGACTCAACGAGCCGCAGGTGTGGGTGGAATTCCGAAAGAGGCCCTCTAGGACAACAAGGGAAAGGGCATCATCTAATAGGTGGATGGAGACACTAAAAAGGAAGCACAAAAACATTCCCCACAAACAGAACCCTAACAGTTTTTATCAATCCTCAAAATAAAAACTTGCTTTAATTTAATTAAAGCAATGAAACATAATTCATTAATATTGTAATGTAATCATGAAGGCTGATTATGTATTTGTAGTTAACTTAGTCATTTTCGATAGTATGCTAATATAGCTACTCTAGATACATACAGCATGTCTTGCCTTCAGTTTAAGGCTTCTATAAGGCTTTTTTTTTACGGCTCCAGACATATTTTGTTTTTTGTTCTTTTGGTCCAATATGGCTCTTTCAACATTCTGGGTTGCTGACCCCTGCACTAGGCCAACACTCCCCCCAAAGGAGCTGTAAAAACAGCCAGAGTTATATGATGAAAACCCATCAAGAGGGCAATTCGATTTGTTAACAACAGATAACATATGAAGAAATATGGTACTGAAATCAGATCAAAGAATGGACTCAGATCAGTGAGGATGAGTTAACAAGCAGTTGGCAGACACCATGATGACATGACCTTTGACTTTTACAAAATAAAATATTTTGATTGTTTCAGAACATTTTAAGGACCAATTTTAAAGCCACAGAATGTCATTTTCAGCAACATCTAATGGTCAGACTATAGACAACAGCTACATGAACCGCCTCCCCCACACAGCTTCCGCCTTCCAACTATACAGAGGCTGTCATGTTACAAAATGGCTTCCACTATGATTTTATCACCTTTCTTGTCAAGTGAAAACAAGGTTTGTCTACATCAGTGTTGTTTTTGACTGTCATCTTAGTCTTAGTTTTCAGCTTCAGGATGAAAACTTTTATTAGTTTTAGTCACATTTTAGTGACAGAAAAACATAAGATATGTTTTAGTCGACTAAAACTTAAAAAGGTTTTAGTCTAGTTTTAGTCAGTTTTATGTTGCAATCCAGAAAACAGCTAATCTTTACAATTTAGAGTAACTTCATATTCTCTAACGGATTCTTTACCAGACTGACGGCTCTAGCCTAGATGCTACAATAGTTGGTTATAGAATGCTGGTGTGCAGTTCATCATTGCTGTTTGGCAGAAAACTTTGATTTATAAAGTTCAAATGAACTTTTCTTTAATCAATTAATGCCCTACTTTATAAAAAAAGTGTCTTGCAAAAGTTGTGAAAATAGCAGATCTTGTTCAACACATCATATTAATTAAAAAGCAAAGCAAATACTTCCTGATCTACTATGAATTATGCATTACACACAGATCAATAAAATCTTCATTGCACCAAAAAGCAAAGATCAAAAACATTCTTCTTCCAACTTTTGTACTATTGGCTCCGTTTCAGAGAATTTGCCCCTCTGTTACTGATGCTCAAGAGTCAAAGTAGATTTAAATTCACAGGGTTTTGATATAAAAAAGGAAAGAGAACCTATATAAATGCCTTCTAATGCCATGGCAATCCAGAACTAATTTGAATAAGTATGCTAACTAAAATGATGACATATTTAAAGGAAACAAGAACTATGAGAGAAAAATATTAAAACGTTTCACCTCGCTCTTCATCCAAAAAAGAAACAGTATGCAATGAAATATTTGCTTTGGACATAATTTAGGAATTCATTTTTGTAGAGATTAAAGAATGTTTGGTATCACCTCTTGAGCTGGATAAAATAATATCTTGATAGTTAGAAAAAGGGATATTTCACGCTTGGCAGAGGATGATCAGCCGCATAGTTTATTAAGTAGGGAGAGCAGGAAGAGCCATACTGCTGAGTGCGAACCATCACTGTGGAGCGTGAAGCGCAGAATCTGACCTAAGAGATTGCAAAAACGCATTTCTGCACAAGCACAGCCGGAAGAACAGAGTTTGCCAGAGTTAAATGCTCCATTCGTACCGGAATTAAACGTACCAGACCATTCGTGGTCCATCTGGGGTCATGAAGAATGTGCACCGCTGCACGCCCGGTGGGCGGCATGACCAAACAGGAAACAGCAGCACGGCGGATACTGCTGATACTGCAGATTACAGCACAATGATGCACTTTAAATGTCTGACAGACCACCAGCTAACATTTTCATTTAGTCTGGTCTCATCAATGAAACTCACCCATGATTCGTCATGTTAGCTTCATCAAAGATCCATGTTTAGCTTGTCAATTGTCATTATTGTCATAATCCATTAAATAATTTTGTCACTGTTGATGAAAACAACACTGGTTTACATAGATGATTTTATAAATAGCATTTTTATTAGGCTGTGTAGGATATAGATTTGATAAAGGCCTAACTTTACATTTAATCTCTAGAGTCACTAGAAGTACAAAGATGTCTGCCTGCATACAAACACATTATTATTAAAAAAAAAAAAATTTCTAAAGCTACACAAAGATAAAGCTTAAGGCTTTCATTTCATAGATGATAATAACCAACATACTTATATATTATATAATACATTTCTGTCAGTAAATCCCTCCACTTATTACACTCTGTAGCTTTAAAAAAGAGATGGTTTCATATCAAGGGGCTTATCCCAAATAAATGATTGAAATTACTTTAAAGTTGCTTATCTGGGTTAAATAAAACATTTTAATTCAATTTTTTAAAACTCTTTATCATCTTAATCTGACTTTTTTATGTTTTAATGTTCCAATTTGCAAAAATATTATTATTCAATCTGAAATAAACGGCTGAGCCAAATATTTGGATTCATATGCCTTTTCACATCAGCTCCTTTTCCTCCATGACCTTGAAGCATGTGATGAAGGTGACCTGTCGCTAAGGTGATAATGTAGGTGATTAACTTCCCCATTGTCCAGGTGAAATGTGGGGCTTGTGGCTGTCGGAACAGTCAGGCGGATGAAGACTCCCTCTGTCCAAACCAAGCTAATAATGGATGTTTCTTTTCCCAGTGAAAATGACACCTGAACACCTGAAACAGGGTCACATTCAGGGCCGAATGTTAACGTGTCTTTTTTGTTTCCTGATGATGAAATGGTCCAGGGTTGATGATACCTCCTGCTAAACTTTAAACTGCTGTTGAGTTTTGCCAAACATTCAACTCTTTTATATTTAATCTTTACTCTATTTTTTATTACATCCCAATTTTACCTTCTATAGACCAACACAGACTTTATTTTCTTTATTTCTCTAATTCTTTATGTGAAAAACTCCCCAAGTTAATTGATATGAATGAGGGAGAAGAAGGAAAATCCTGGACTGAGACGTTTCTGAGAGAAAATACATTTGGAAACACGTTTTTAATCAACACCTGGAGGCTTTTTATGATTAGTTTATCACATCATCTGCTCAGATCTGACTTAAAT
>NW_015151729.1:60412-61748 GCF_000732505.1 Cyprinodon variegatus
TCTTTATGGAAGAGCTGTGAGAAGAAGTCCTGAAAAAGTCCTGTCTGCCCTGAAGTAGAACCAGGAAACATGAAGACGAGACTTCTCTGATTAGAGGACACCAAATTCCTCCTGAACATTTAATAAAGGCTATGCAGGTTTTTTTCATCACATTTTAGTTGTGGAAAATTCAAACTGCTGAACATGAGAAAGATAATCTGACTGTCTGATTGGACTGAAGTAAAGAATGACATTTATAGCGCTGTACAGATGGTAAATATTCGGTACTTATTTGTCGCTTTTTATAGTCAGGTCATGTGACCAACTGTGAGCTACCTTGTAGCCACAGCTGCCCTGGGGCTCACTGACAGAAACAAAGCTGCTGTAGTCAGGCACCACTGGGCCGTCTGACCACCAACATCAGGAGACAATGCAGGGGAAGGGTCTTGCCCAACGGAACAATGTCCTTAAAAGTCAGAGCTGAGGTCTGAACCAACGACCCTTCATTGCAGTGGCACACAGGTAATAAAAGAAGAAATACAAGAGTAATTAAAGTGAATAAAAATGATTAATCAAACTTAGATGGTAATTTAAAATATATGTTAGCACAGTCTAACACGTTTTTAATCTGGATTAAAGCATGGGTGGATTCTAACACATTAACGGTTTCCTGGGAGTTTATTCCAGATTAGTGGAACAAACAAACTTGTTCTGGTTCTGGTTATATGGAATAGATTTGAACCAGAAGACCTGAGCGGTCTGGTCAGTAGATACACTATAAACCAAGTCTGACGTGTTCCGTAAAAATTAAAAAAATATCCACTGGACTTGGTTTCCAAGATTTGAAGACGTTTTGCCACCTCTCCAATCTTTCTCAAATTGAGAAAGCTTCCTTGAGAGGTGACTATGACCTGGATGACTGAGAACCTTCATCAGCACAAGTCTGACATGTATTTTGGAACGGAGACAATCAGTAAATTTTATGGTAAATGGCCTGCAATCATATATTGCATTTCCAAGTCAGGAGTCGCCACATGCTGACTCTACATTCAGCTACTCACTCATACACTGATATACTGTAGTCTTCTGACCATCAGAGGAAGCAAAATGCAAGCGAAATGACAGAGATCAAAACCAGCAACCTTCCAGTAGCAGGGCAAGTTCCTGCATCTCACACCACTGACCCTATAACTATAGACTGAGGCCCCGTCCACACGAAGACGAACCCTGGCCTAAACGCACAAATTTTTCACCAAACCAGCCTCTCATCCACACGAAGCCGGCGTTTCGGGGGTCTGTAAACTATCTTTTTTTTATTCAGCCTTCAGAGTGGGAAGATTCTGAAACGCCGTTTTCG
>NW_015151729.1:61758-78022 GCF_000732505.1 Cyprinodon variegatus
TAAAAGAAACATAAAACTCAGAGGGAATAAGTTAGCATGAAAAAGAGTATGCTAAAACACTGATAACACTGAGTTAGCAAAGATCTTTCAACAACAATCATATAAAATGAAAAGATAAAATAAAAACATTTCATTTCAGATTTTTCTTTGATCTTAATCGGACAAATAAAGATTGAATAAAGATTTTTTTTTATTTTCCGGAAAAAAATACTTCATAAGAAACCATAGCGTGATGTTCTATCATGTTTATCTGGTTTATTCTCCTGCTAATAAAACACATGATGCAAACTCATTTTAAGGTAAAATATAATCATAATTATAGGAAAATATATTTGATGGCTTTTTTTTTTTACTGTAGTCAAGATTCCAGTCATGTGTCTGAAATGTGTCTGATGGTTTGGATCTGGGGAAATTTAATTTCTTCTCGTCTTACACCATTAATATAAGAATCTAAATGGAATGTGATCATTACCTTTAGCTTTAGGTCTGTATACGTTTAAAACCTTTGAAGCTGAAAATCCCCAGAAACACGGAAGCAACTGAACCTGATTTAAGGCAAAAAATAACGAGTGAAAACCAGCTTCTAACTGAATTCTTTCTTGTCTTTTCTTCTGTAGATTTCTTTTAAATTGCTAATCCTAGAACCACACTTTAACTACAGTGGTGCACTGAGCTTTTCTCATGTATTTGCTGTCCAGGACCCTCTGCTGAACATTAATCTATGAAACCATAAACTGGACGGACAAACCGTCCCTGGACCAAACAAGCACAATAATAGTGTTTTCGTTTAAGCTATATGTTTACCAGGCAGTAACTTATACATATGGATTATGGCCACTATCACTGGATTCAGGCTTTTTCTAGAGAAACTTTCCCGGTCTTTTAACTTTTTACTATTTCAACCAAAATCTAAGGATGTTATCTACTTTGGTAGCAGAGAATCACACAGTTGTGCTTAATTATGAAAAGAATACATATCTGAAAATTACATCGTGCATTTAAAGTAAATGTTCTTTAGTCTTATATCCCTTATACCTAAACCAAGATATGAAAATTCAGTTGCATTAAAAAGGTTTAATATTTTAAAATGCTAAATATTTTGATACTAATTTCAGTTGTTTTCAAATGTTCTTTAGAGAACAATAAAAAACAACCAGCATCATAATTGCAGAGGAAATGGAGAAAGGATGGAATCCCTACAGACACACCAAGACATGGACGTCCATCTGACAGGCTGGACAAGGACAGCTTTAATCAGGTTAGCAGCCATGAGGGCATTGGTAACTCTGGAGGAGCTGCAGAGGCCCACAGATATGGTGGGACAGTGTGTCTCAGGGACAGTTTTTAGTGCTGGATCTTTATGGAAGAGCTGTGAGAAGAAGTCCTGAAAAAGTCCTGTTTGCCCTGAAGTAGAACCAGGAAACATGAAGACGAGACTTCTCTGATTAGAGGAGACCAAATTCCTCCTGAACATTTAATAAAGGCTATGCAGGTTTTTTTCATCACATTTTAGTTGTGGAAAATTCAAACTGCTGAACATGAGAAATATAATCTGACTGTCTGATTGGACTGAAGTAAAGAGTGATATTTAGAGAGCTGTACAGATGGTTAAAGTTCGGTACTTATTTGTCGCTTTTTCAAGTCAGGACATGTGACCAACTGTGAGCTACCTGCTAGCCAGAGCTGCCCTGGGGCTCACTGACAGAAACAAAGCTGCTGTAGTCCGGCACCACTGGGCCGTCTGACCACCAACATCAGGAGACAATGCAGGGGAAGGGTCTTGCCCAACGGAACGATGTCATTAAAAGTCAGAGCTGAGGTTTGAACCAACTTTCATTGCAGTGGCACACAGGTAATAAAAGAAGAAATACAAGAGTAAATAAAGTGAATAAAAATGATTAATCAAACTTAGATGATAATTTAAAATATATGTTAGCACAGTCAAAGGCCAATCTAACACGTTTTTAATCTGGATTAAAGCATGGGTGGATTCTAAAACATTAACGGTTTCCTGGGAGTTTATTCCAGATTAGTGGAGCAAAGAAACAGGATCTGGTTCTGGTTATATGGAATAGATTTGAACGAGAAGACCTCTGACATGTATTTTGGAATGGAGACAATCAGTAAATTTTATGGTAAATGGCCTGCAATCATATATTGCATTTCCAAGTCAGGGGTTGCCACATGCTGACTCTACATTCAGCTATTCACTCATACACTGACTGTAGTCTTCTGACCACCAGAGGCAGCAAAATGACCCACCCAGGGCATCATGGCAGAGAGAGCCAGAGCAGAGATTAAAACCAGCAACCTTCCAGTAGCAGGGCAAATTCCTGCATCTCACACCACTGACCCTATAACTATCGGCTAACAAGCATTTCAGAGTCCATTCTCTAAGGTCGCAGTGGAAGGACTTTAGAACCTGCGTGATGCGCTCCATTTTTCTGTTGCCATAGTGATGCAGGCTGCAGCATTCTGGATCAATTGGAGCTGTTTTACTTTTTCATCCAGACCTATGAGACGTTTTACAGTAATCAATTCTAATAAAGAAGAAATGCAGGAATTTATTTTTCAAGGTCTTGCTGAAAAATAGTCCTTTAATCCTGGAGATGTTCTTTAGGTGATAGAAGGCCGATTTAGTTATCGCCTCTGTTAGCCTCTGAGGTTCAGGTCAGGTTCAGGTCTGACTCCTTCACTACACCCAGACTTTCAGCCTGATCAGTGTTTCTGGCTGTAATGACTGAACACCTGTTTTTACTTTAAAATGCTCTTCCTTTGGCCCTGAAACTATTAGTTTATTTTTTTTATTTATTTTTTTTGATGAAGAAATATATCTTTGAAATTTCTATGCATTTACTTAGTTTACTTTACTTGAAGAGGCTCATAGTCGCCTGTGTTAAATCAGAAGTGCGGGTCATCGGTCTGGTTAGGGTAACTTATTTTATGTTTGATATAATCTGAGGTTAATATTGAAAAAGAGGGGTGTTAATCATTGAGCACCTTGAAAAGGGCAGCCTGACTGGTGGTGAACATAGGAACCCTGACTGGTGGACGTTGAAGAAGCTGGTCATTATTAGGAAGGTGTTAACTGCTGAAACAGAGCATTTCAATAATCTTACTGATGGAGGGAGTTTTAGACAAGTCTGTCCATTTGTGGTTTCAGTCGGTCTAAGATGCTCCTTTTTAGCTTTGATAATTGCTCTTTTTAGGACCAGAAATAAGAACAAAACAGCTGATAAAACAGCTTGTGGCATCAGGGAAGCAGCTGAGTGTTGATGGGGAGATAGATAGAGCTAAATCCAGGATAATCCTAGAAGGAAACCATGTTTGAGGCTGCAGAAGACCTGAGACTTTGGTGGAGGTTCAACCTTCCAGCAGGAAAATCACCCTGAACCTTCAGGCAGAGACAGAAAAGAGAGGGCTGCACATTGTACATAACTGCTCCCACAGTCCAAAAAACATGACTGTTAGGTTAATTGGCTTCTCTAAATCTCCTTAGCTGTGAGTGTGTGCATGAATGCTTGTTTGTCCTGTTTGTCTCTGTGTTGCCCTGCGATGGACTGGAGACCTGTCCAGGGTGGACCCCGCCTCTCGCCCATTGACTGCTGGAGATAGGCACCAGCACCCCTCGTGACCCCACTCGGGACAAGCGTGTAAGAAAATGGATGGATGGTTTGGATCAGAGTAGATTCAGGGACTGGGAATAATAAAAGACCAGACCTTAATCCAGACTGAAAACTTAATTTTTTTTCTGTTACAGAAACTCAGTAAAAAAGGTGTAAAACATTCATGGGGAATGAATACTTCCTTCAGGCTCTGGATGTTTTTATCGTTTAAAAGAAGGAAAATGTGAATCTATATGCTGATAATGCTGTGCTTGATGTCTTTCTTTAAAAAATTCACTAATTTTCTTTTTTTATTATTATTGTCATTGTTATACCTTTATGACATTTTGTTGAGACACGGACTCATACGTATGATACCCAGACAGCAATAAAATATACTTCTAAAAAAACAACACGTTTTTAAGGTAAAATTATATTTATTTAACTTTATATAAAAAAGCAGAACAAATGGGAGAAAGTAGCTAAGTTTGTTAAATGATTATTCAGAAATATGAAATAACATTTTAAAGCGTGATTTACTGTGAAGGTCAGAGGTCATCAGTTTTGATGAGAGAAGCTTTTAAAAGTTATTAACTTCCTGATTCTAAGCTCCATGTTCTCTGTGACCAACTGAACCTCAGTTATGACTTCTTCTATGATTTACTGCAACTAATGGAAACTATCGGTTCTCCTTGCTTAGAACTTTACAACAATCAGTTAAACGATGCTGAGTTTCAGTCATTAGCTGTCCTTGGAAACGGTTGGACATTTTCCTTGGTGGTTGAATCCAGGTTTTGAAGCTGGAAGCTGGTGTCCATGTCAAAGGTCACAGAGTGAGAGAAGTGTTGCACAGGTTCATGGGTTCAGGCCAGCAGCACTGAAAAATATAGAGCAACTGTTTCTGTCATTTACTTAATCATATTTAGTTTCTGTAACACATATTTTTCATGTTAGCAAGTTAGGACAAAAAACAATTGTGATAAAGTAACTAAATATGATTAAGTAGATGCCAAAAACAGGTGCTTTATTTTTTTCAGTAAACGTCAAGAGTCAGACAAGAATTCACGCTCTGATGGGACCTTTTCCATCAATCTTCAGATTGATAATAACAGTTCAATTAACTTAAATCTAATGTGAAAAAACAAACAGAACAGGTGCTTGTGGTTTAATTTATAGAGCAGGGTTCCTCCATTCTAGTTCTTCTGGTGTCCATCACCCTTTTCATTGAGTCTCTACTTCAGCAGGCCTGAGTCAAACAATGCGGTCATTGCAGGAGATCTAGTCTGCATGCTAAGGATTAATTTAGCTATTTGATTCAGGTGAAGAAGCAGAGACACGACTAAATAATGTAGAATGCTGAATCTTTGCTGTTTCTTTTATCTTTATGAAAAAACCCAGAAAAAGATGGAAACTGAGCCACCGTATCTGAACACCAACATTATTTATGCTTATAAGATTTATTTATGATTAAAATATATTGTTGCTGTTTTATATTAAAGTGATGTTCTGTTTGATGTTGATCCAAGGACAGCTTGTCCCAGTTTTTGGGTGTAAAGCTGCTCAGTGTTTTGACCCAAATTCCCCTTTATTTTTCCCATCATATCCGTAACATTTCTGAGCAGGTGAGTGAAGGCGCCGCGCTCCACTTCTGCGGTTTCCTGGTAGAAACACAGGAATTGGGCTCAGCCCACGAGAGACGATGAATCATGAGGATCTGATGACTGAACGTGTTTCATCACTTCCTGGTTGCAGAGTGAATGGAAACAATGGCGGCTGCAGAGGAACACACAGCTGTGTGTGGGTGTGGGTGAGTGTCTGTGTGTGTTAGATCCACAGATACGCCTCTGCCCACTTCCACTCCACCTGTTTTCCATTGGCAGACCTCTGATATTTGGATCATTCATTTCCTCCTTATTTTTAGGTCATATTATACAAAAAAAGACAAACAAGATTGTTTGATTAAAGAAAACTACTAGATATAGTTCATGTTACTTTGTAATGAATGCTTGTGATATTTACTTAGAACTGTTTTTTTTTTAATAACTATTCATTGTTGTTAAAAGAACATTTTAAATATAAAGATGTAAAAAAATATATATTTCTTAATGTTTGTAAGGCCAACAAAGACCTTATTGTTGTCATGGCTTGTCATCGCTGCTGATAGTTTCATTCTAACATCATTTGGAACTATTTTATATACTTTTTTTTATATCCACTTTTTATAAAAGCTCCATCTGCCCATAGAGCAAGACCTAAAAACATCACTGTGTTTAAATGATTTCCTCATACCAAAGCATTCCATAAATGTTTTGTTTTTATTATTTGTTTCCAGTGATTTCTGATCAGTTGACCTTTATTTTCAAGTAAGAATTAGGATTAAATGAAACTGGATTGAACTTTTTGCCCATTCTTCCTGCTGCTGCAGCTCAGTGAGGTTGGATGGAGAGCTCTGGAAAACAGCAGTTTTATTCCTACCACAGATTGTGGATTGGATTCAGGTCTGGACTTTGACTAGGCCACTCTAACACCTGGACATGTTAGATTTTGCTTTCGGTTTTGGATCAATGTCTTGTCAGAAGATCAATCTCTGTCCCAGTCTCCGGTCTTTTGCAGACTCCAACAGGTTTTTTTCCAGAATGCTCCTATATTTGGCTCCATCCATCTTCTCATCAATTTTAACCATCTTCCCTGATCCTGCTGAAGAAAAGCAGGCCCAAATCATGATGCAGCCACCACCATATTTGACAGTGGTTATGGGGTGCTCAGGGCGATGAGCTGTTTTGCTTTTATGCTAAACAGTGTCCCACTTGTTGTTTATTCTTCACATAAAACTTCTTTTTTTTTAAATCTTTATTTCTGAAGTTTCAAATGTGGCAAAATGTTAAAAACATCAAGGGGGCTAAATACTTTATATATGCTGTTTGTTGTTGACGTGGTGCTGGTTGTGGATTGGATTCATCTAAATGATTTGGACACGGTTGGGCTGTCATGGACAACATAACCTCTCAGTGTTGCATGGACGACACAAGCAGGGAGAGAGTGCGCTGCAATTATCCAGGGATCAGACTTCTCATGGTGGACCCACAGACCCAGAAAGAGTGATGTGGATTTATTCCATCCACAGGTGCAGATCTTTATAGTTATCGAAGGGGTTTTGGTAGGAAGTTTATTTAATACATTTACAGACCTTGAGCTTTGGATTAGCTAGTATTGACCTCACTCAATCCTTGCATGTCTAGTGTGAGAGCTCTGTCCATGTTATCGGTGCAAAGGGAAGCTGCTTCCAGAAGCTATCCTTCTGTTTGTGGAGGTCATGAGGCTGAAGAGGAGGCTGTCTGGTTTGGGGCCTTGAGCAGAGACTGGAGTGATTCACACCTGGGATGAGGGTCAGCCCATCTGGAACCATGGTGGAGGACCGCTGCTTCTAGAAACATGAATAATCTAATAGATTATTTCCATTAGATTATCTGGGAAGATTTCATTAAGCTAGTTAAATTGGATTCTCTCTATGTCTGGACCTGCTCAATTGAAGTTTCACAAAAACAGAACAAACAGAGTTTACTGCAACTGGACTCCATGGTAATGGCGTAACGACACAACAATAGGCCCGTAAACAAAATTATCTGGGTGGGCCCCATATGAAGTGCAAGTACCTCTTTGGTATCCATCGTCGCTAACACATTGCACATAACATTTATGTTTTTAATCTACGCTCTGGATTACCCATAATTTCAAGTCGTAGTGTAAAAATAAATACTCAATGCATTGTTCTTTTAAGAGCTTTATTTTGGGTTCAAACATATTAAATGAGTGCATTTTTTACCAACCGTCTAATGAACTATACACAGTTATTAACATAGTAATTAAAAGTCCCACTGTCTTCTTTGCTATTTGTTTGTTTAAACGGCTCATCATCATGTTGAAATCTGCCATGTGTTGCGGTTTAAAAGAGATCCAATCAGTCCATCTAGTATCAGTTGAGTTTAAGAGGAATTTTTCGTACCATTACATTTGCAAAGAGACGTCCTAGTCCACAATCGCGTAGGGGGCCTTCCAGGTGTCAGTGACGGGGCCCCAGACAGGTCATGGTCCCCTAAGCAACTGCATACTCTCCTTACCAAGAGTTACGCCGTTGCTCAATGGTGAATAATAACTTACCATGAATCAAATATAAGTGTTTCAGTTTGCAGACTGATTGGCCCTAAAGGTGGAATCAGGGTAGAGCTTTTCTCCTGTATCTCTCCTGCCCTGAACATTGAGAAGGATCAAACCAATCAATGAAAGACCAATGCTTCTCATTATGTGGCTTCAAACCAGTTCAGAAACTGTGAGGTTTATGACGATAAAAACAGAAACAATGAAAGCTGCGTGGAGCTGGAGTCTGATGGATGGTTTCCATCACATCATGTTTCTAAATGAGCTGCGTTATTTAGAGGATCAGTGATTCAATTTTACTAAATAATTCATTAAACTTTATTAATACAGGTTTAACTGATGCAGAATCAAACATTACTGCTCAGTTTGACGTCACCTTGGAGGCATATTCTAAACATCTTTGTAACACTTTCAGTTTCTGCAAAAAGTGGGATTTTAGAAATGTCAGAGTTCCTCATCTAGGCAGATTAAAGACGTACGATAAAAGGAATAAAACCTCTTTAATCATTTCTGCCCAGTCTCTCTTTCTTTTTATTTAAATGATGACCTCTGACCTTAACTGAGGCAGTGAGGCCTGCAGAGCTTTAGATGTTGCTCTGTGTTCTTTGCTGATTTCCTGGGTGAATCTGTGATGAACTCATGCAGTAATGTTGGTGTTTCAGATACTTCTGGAAATGTTCTCTGTCGTTCTATGCTGATGATGGTTCTCAGATAACGGTTCTCTGCAGCACCAAAGCATAGGAAGGACTCTAACCTTTCCAGAGTGATTATGATACTGACTTTGTTGATTTGTTTGATTTCATTATCCAGCCTACTTTATGATCAAAGGTCTCCTTAGTGTCTTCATTATAGATGCCTGTGATCAAGTCCAGTAGATCCATTATAAAACAGTTCTGAGAAGTTTTTGCTCCCCAGTTTGTTCTCAATCTATTCAGGATTTTTTTTATCTGCTTTTGAAATCTATATTTTGCTTAGATAGAAGCAAGCAGGACAAAAAAGAACGTGTGATGAGGGAAATGCAAATTTTGTTTCAATTAATAGGACCCCCCCCACACACACACACACAGAGGTAAAAATAGTAAAACATAGAGGTTATCTACAGTTTGAACTCTATCTAATAATGCATCCTTTATTTAATGCTAACCCAGTTTCTTCCAATTTTATTAGATAAAAATTAGATCCTTCCTGCAAAGATATAAAACAACATTTATCGTTTCTATACGACCAATGAACATAAAGTTAACCATCTAGTCTTTCTGCAGAGACGAATATCAGACCGGATTATTTATGAGTCTACAGGCTGACATTGTTTCCCATTAGTTAGTGGAAATCTTGAGAGGATACTTTATAAACCTTAACAGCATTAAAATAGCATCACAATAAATAGCATGACAATCCCATGTCGGTTCTAAAGAAGGTCACATCTTGCAGCTGTCCTTCATGTGGTGATTAGTAGGATAAACTGAACCTGACCCAATAAATAAAAACTGGCTGATATAGGAGAGGTCTTAGGTACATTTCAATAAACATACATGATGCTAACTATAACCAACAAAATCTAAAAGAATGAGACACTAGGAAGGATTCCTGCAGAACACCAACCCAGCTAGCTGTGTTTAGTATGATCTATATTCACACATTTATATTTATACATCTGATGAGTTATATTTTGTACACGGGAAAGTATTTTAGATATAATGTAGATATTGTTATAAGAAACAATATCTGGTTTGTAGTTTTTAGCATTTAGATTCTGAAAACACTTTAAAATAGATAACTCTATCATAAAATGAGGCCTTATCCTAGTTTGATTAAATGTCTTTTTTATGGTTTATATGATCATTAGAGAAAGATTTTAAAACATAGTATTTTTTAGATCATCACATTAGATTTAAAATGAATGAATAAAAACATATAAAGATCTTTTTTATTGTGATTTAAAACCTCCACGCTTCCTGTGCTACTTATGATTACTTGTCATGCTATGTGGGCGCCAGCATCTGTGTTCTGATTGGCTGCCGCCGCTGCTGAGCAACCTTCTGCCTCATTGTTTCCACAGGATGCGGTTCACCGCCGTGATCGAGCTGCAGGGAGACGTCACAGACGAAGGCGGCTGCGGTTTGTGCCTCAAAGCCTGCTGGGACCGGATGCCAGAGGGGCGTGGAGATCTGGGTCAGGCGGCGCCGGAGGTGGAGGCGTATCATCAGGTGTGGCCTCAGGATCAGGGTGAGGAAACAGAGCACCTACATTAAAAGCAGAGCAGGTCACCCTCTTCCTGCCGCCATCTTCATCACATCTTTGGAGATAATAATCCTCCATGTATGAGCAGGTGGACCCATGAGCAGCTGTTCCCAGGCCGCCACCACGAGCATCATCTCTGCTCATGACAAACCTCTGAATTCACAAACATTAGAGTTTATCGCAGCCTACAGGTGGAGGGCCGGCATTTCTCCTCTTCTCTAACATGTTGATACAAAGTTCATCATTTATGTGAAGGAAGATTAAATAAAACCAACAAAACAGAAACACTATAATCAGAAAATAAAAACATGCTTAAAGGTCACTTCCTGTTTTACATAATAAGCAAATGAATCCATGAATAAACAGGAAATCTTAGAGGATTTTTAGGCACAATGTTATAGATTGTACATGAAAAATAATCTAAAACATTAAATTCCCTGAGATATTTTTTATTATAATGATCTTTATTATAAAGATGAAAATGATTTAATTCCATTTAGGCTTCAAATTGAAGTGAAGTCATCATCAGTGTCATCATTTGGTGCTTCATGGTCCAACAACCTTTAGAGCTGCTTCATCCATCGATAAGGTTCTGTTGGACTTCAGGCATCTCTTACGTCATCATGATGGGGTCTGGTCCGCTCTTCTGTCCAGCATTGAGTGTTGATTGATGCTCAGCCCTCTGAAGGTCCTACATGTCAGGACTTTGACTAGGCCATTCCAACACCTCTGCTTTTGTTATCCAGCAGCAGGTTTGCTGCTGTTTAGCATCGTTGTCCTGATTTATTTTATTATATGATGGGGTTCATCGATTTATCAGCCGGCCGATCGATTGGCCTCCATTTTCTTATTGTGGGAGATTGGTGATCGGCTGATGCTAACAGTAGCAGCCATTCAAAGTGGCCCTTCCCAGCCGAATGACAGCAAAATCCCCTCCAGCTTCCAACTGCTGGCCTTTTTTACTCTGACTCCAACCTTTCACTGAATTACAAGGTCTGATCAGGAGATGACGCTTCCCTTTTGATCCTAATGTCCACAAATCCTGACAGAAAGAATATTTTACATGTTTAAAAATGAATTATACAGTAGGAGATCAGCCAAAGACCCTTCGAGGAAAGTGGGGAAATTTTGAATGGCTACTACTGTAGATGTGAAACTGATCTTTTCCCCCAATCTGATCTACCTCTGTAAAGGTCTGATGCCCATCTTTACTTTATTATTATTTCAGAGGCTTTGATTGTTTCACTGATTGTTTTTTTTAAGATAAGATTGAAATATCTTGTGATCTTATGAAAACTTTCAGTGTCTGTTTTAAAAAGAAATCTGTATCAGTATAATTCAGAATTAACATGTCAGGCTTTTTAAAGATCGGGAATCTGTGATCTGCCAGAAAGCTGTAATCGGTGCACCGTAATTAATGCCATTGATGTTTAATATTAGGAAAGAGGAAACTTTTACATTATCTGGGGCCCAAAGAAGGCAGTGAATATAATTAGAATATAATAAGATTTAAATTAATGAGATTCTTGAGTGTAGAGATGAGATCATGGTCCATCAGTGACCGATAGGTCTCCCAGGTCTGTGGCAGCAAAACAAGCCCATATCACCAGCCCTCCACTGCTGTGCTTTACAGCTGATCGGAAATGTTTGCTTTTCTCTCCATGTAGCAGAAAATAATGAGCAAACATCTGTGCTCTGGTTCCATCTGTCCAGAGGACGCCATTTATTCTAAGTCCTGCTATTATGACAACATTTTCAATTCTACTCATTCCAATCATCCAGACGAGTTCAGAGTTTCTCTAACTTTCCTATCATGACCTTTAACCTTTATCTTCATTTGCTATTCAATGATGACTGGTCAATCACCAGAGACCTGTAAGCATCTACTTACACTCCTGCCCAATCAGGCATCTCATCGACTTTAGTTTTAATTCTTTATTTGACCAGAAATGAGCTTTAAGTATGTTTTGGTGTCAGAATAGCAGCACCTTCCCTGCCTGTTCTACCAGTTAAACACCAGACATGGCTGGTTTGCTAATTTGTGCTATTTGTTGCTTTGTGCAGCCTGACCGCGTACAGGAAGGCAGCAGCTGAGGTTAGAGAGGTGAGAAGAGGAGCTTCACGCTGCTGCAACAGCAGCAGCAGCAGCAGCAGCAGCAGCAACGCTTTGAGGTCGAGAACCTGACAAACATCCGGCTGCAGGCGCAGAAGAAGAAACACTCGACCTCCAAAAGTTTCCGACACGACGGTGGAAAAAAAAAAAAAAACTGCAGCTGAAGCCGAGTCTGCAAACTTTCAGGAAACAATAGTAATGAATTCAGTTATGAAATATAAATCAACCAGATCGTTAACTGGATCTGTTCATAATCTGGGTCAGTTTCAACCCAGAACAACTGAAAGAAGCCGGAGCCATATTTCCCAGTTAGACTTTCAAAATAAACCACTATTCCCATTCATATAGCAACTAAATAAGAAGCAATAAACATGTACAGACAAAAAACGTTTAAATTAGATTTAATTAGTTAATAAATGTACCAGTTAGAGAGCAGAACCAGTATCGAATGACAAGATTATTGATGAGACTCTACTCTAAGGATCTGGTTTATCTTTACAGCTGCAGCAGCCATAAATCAGGCCCCTTTGCAGGTCAGATCAGGTTTACTGGTCAAACACATAAAAAAAACAGCAATTCAAATGTTATTAAACATTCACATATAAATGTAGAGAAACAGGATTAACAGATGAATGAAGGGAAACTCTTAAATACTCTGAAGAAGCTAAAATATACATGCAGCTAAAACGTCCCTTAATCAGAAACATAAAGACAATAATCCCTTTTTGGGGGTGAAACTAATTCAGGGTTTTAAGAGCTTAGAAACATGAAGTAGATCTGAACAAAAACCGTTGTAGGAAAAGTCCTTCATGGACAGAATCCAGCCAATCATATGTAATCTAAACATCTGGGTAGAAGGAGAGCTGCAGGTCAGGAGGTCCGGTGAACAGCAGCAA
Source organism: Cyprinodon variegatus (assembly GCF_000732505.1). Lineage (NCBI taxonomy): Eukaryota > Metazoa > Chordata > Actinopteri > Cyprinodontiformes > Cyprinodontidae > Cyprinodon > Cyprinodon variegatus. Next base: position 74,769 of record NW_015151729.1, read on the forward strand.
ACCTCATGCTTATTGCTAATGTCTAAAACTACGAACCTTCTGGGATAAAATAACCTGCTGCTGTCATTCTGCACATCGCTGATGTTGCTGCTATTTTCAAATATCCATTACTGTAAAAATGTCCAAAGCTGCATATTGGTTATTTATTCTCCAGGTGCACAGTTTGATATTCTTAAAGCGCTTTACAGTATTTCATTGTTTATCTTCTAACTCTTCACTATTATGTTATTCTTATACATTTTTCTAAACTCCACATTTGTCTGACCTTTTATTTTTTTGATGCTGGAAACACCAGAATTTCCCCATTGTGGAACAATAAGGGAATTTTCTATTCTATTCTATTCTATTCTATTCTATTCTATTCTATTCTATTCTATTCTATTCTATTCTATTCTATTGCTCTTTGAACAGGATGGATAATGTCCCCTTTCTTCCAACAGGAGGCGCACCGGCCACTTCCAGCTGGATCTGCAGGAACATTTGGGAATTTTTCATTTTCTCGTCGGCTTCAATCTTTTCTCTGATGTTTGGGATGATTTACACTCAGACATATTTGCTACATTTAATAAAAAGATGTTTATTTCACAATTCCATAAATAAAGATCTGATAATTTTTCTGTTCTTATGATCCATTCTGTTTATAAGGTTAAATGTTTTTGGCGAAACTATATCCATTAAAAGAAGGCTTTACTGATAAGTCTGGATCAAATCCTTAGAAAATGGGTTTTATTTTCAAATATGTCCAAATGTTATGTAATGGAACCTCATTACATAAATAGCTCTTCAACAGTTAGATTTTTCCCATTAAACCTAATTAATACATTTGTTTGAAGAAGTAACGGTAGGATTTGAACCTTGTTCTACATAACATCAACATGTTTTCAGTTTTCATTTGACTTCTGTTCTGTTTATTTTTGTTACATCCAGAACATCTGATTTCCTGCAAATGCAAATTTCGACTGATGGTGTTTCCTCTCCGAGAAACGGGCCGGTGGTTTTTAATTAGTCATGTTGGTTTCAGAGCGAGTTCAGAGATGAGTGAGAAGCTGCAGTTTTAGCAAAGATGTGAATGAGAAAGGTTTCTGCAAAGGTTAACTAAACTAAAAAGAGTTTTTATGCATGGGTTCCCTGCAGTATCCTCCCAAAGTCATTACATTTAGTTCAGACCAGAAATAAAGAAGTCTGAGGATAAAAAAAGCAAACATTGAATCGCTGCAGATTAACAAACCTGAGTGACAATATGCAAAAGCCTAAAACGTTCTTCATAATTATTCATCATCTGAAAAACCTACATTAAAAAAACACAGAAAAACTAAATTAAACATTTAAAATACCAGATTATATAACAGATGAAATAGAACATGATTTGATTCAGAAGATCCATAAATTTTTCTGTTTAACTATTTCTAAAACAGTAAGTAATTGCATCATCTAGTAAGTAAATAATTACATCATCTGGTTCTGCTATCTTACTCTGGATATAGAAGGATCCCTCAATTTATCCAATCTGTATTTATTTATTTATTGTTTATTTGTTTATTTATTTGTTTGTTTTTTCACAGAATCTGTCATTTCAAATAAATATTTCATATATTACTGAAATCTGACTTTGCAGCCAAATAAACTCAATGTTTTATAGATGAAGCTGTTATGACCCATTTTTTCCTGCAGGTGGCGACTTTCCTGTTAGTGTTATTTCTGAGGCAACAGCACCATCATGTGGATTTTTTAATCAACTGCATTTCATCTGGGCAGGCTGTGAAGTGGATGACAACACTAACTGTGAAGTCGAGTGTTTCTGTTAGATTTATATTGATTTTAATAATATGGAGACTATTTGAAATAGTCATGATATGAAGGCTGCTGATGATGTTAGATCATCTTTAATTTAAATGAAGTTCTGTTCATTCAATAGAGAAAAGAACATAACCTTTGGATGAACATCACTGTTTGTCCAACTCTTATGCCTGTCCACTTTATTTAGTGCTTTACAGCAAAGCTCTGCACACCTGGAAGACGATTAAATCATTACAAACATTATTTGATCATTAAAGGAAGTCAAGCAAAATCTTTTAGACTTCAGCTTCTTTCATTTAGGATGGTGTTGCATAGATTGTTGTGTAACCTTTCTATCACTAAATAACTGATCAGAAACTCTGGCCCAGTTAGTTGAATGGAAAAACTTTGAGCAGTCAGGTTTTTCTGAGTCAAAGTTTAATGGAACATCACCTCCCCCATCATCGTGATTCAACTATCTCTATCGTCGTCATGAAACTGAAAGTTTCTTTGACTTGTTTGGCTCAGGATACAAAAACACAGAGAATAAAACACTACAAAATAAATGAATCATCATTGGAGGAAAACATTAAAGACACCAAACACCCATTCGTAAACCCAAAGGGGATTTGTCAGCCACACAGAATATCAACATATTAAAAAAAAAAAAAGATAGAAAAATGAAAAACAAAGTCCTTAAAATATTGATTTTTTTTTTAGAATACAGTTTCCACATGAAGTTCAGCTTTGCTGAAAAAGTCCATAAAATGTGTGTCTAGTGGCTCTGTCAAACAAAATGAAAGAGAGCACATACAGTTAGTCACAGTAAAAGATGTGCTTAAAGCTATCCCTAGGAGAGAAACAGAACTAAGCACTGAAACACAGAACCAAGTCTATTATACATAAAGGAAGTGGGTGATGGCAGCAGCCCAGCTAATAAATTAATTTAGGATTTTGTCACAGACAATGACGATGAAGCTACTATGATTAAAAAAAGAAGAGAGAGCATAAAGGTAGAATTTCCACTAACAACTAATTCAAAACTGGAGAATAGACATAGATTGAATCAGCATGATGAAAAGGGGTCCCTATGTCCTCCAGCAGTCTAAGCCTATAGCAGCATAACTATAGAGAGCTTGGTTATTGAAAGCTTTATATGTTGTTAGGTTTATTCTTTTATACATCATGTGCACTGTTAATTTGTTAGTCAGATTAGATAGAGCAGAAGGCCTTCCTTCACATTGTGGATGTCACGGTGTGTACGGAGGTCATCTAATCAGGACAGCCTTCGTGTCTTTGAGAATACAAAGGATATGGGCACATCTTGGAGCCGGTCTGATAGGAGAGCTACTGTATCTGTAACCCTAAAACAGAGAAGCAACCTGCATGGAGTTCAAGACATGGATGGCGTGTCAGTTTCTGATACGGACAGCTAAGCATCCACATGATGCAACACAGACTCAGAAGGTATAAGAAGC
>NW_015151729.1:80466-85269 GCF_000732505.1 Cyprinodon variegatus
AGACATGGCTAGATGAAAACAATGAGATGCTGATTTCAAGACCCTGCTTGAGCCATGTTTCTGAAAGTTTACAGGCCTCAGATGTCCAAAACAACCACTTTTTCAATGATTTTAATGAATTCTTATCTGTGATATGTGCTGAACACAGTGTTGGGACTAACGCTTTGTTAAATAACGTGTCACAGTAGCCACTTTAATTTTGAACTATCTATCAATGTAACTAATTAGTTAGTAAAAGACAGTAACACGTTTGTCATTATTACACTCTAAACAGATTTTTAATTCTTTACTTTTCGTGGTGTAAGCGCATTTTACAGTTACATGCACATATAAGAGCACATGCGGCACCTAACAACCATGTGGAACTTCAGCATGAGCACAGAGGAGAGACATTGGTGGTGTCACAATCAGAAAAGTAGGACCTAGTATTCAAGTATTTGAAGACAGACAGTAAGATTAAAAGAAAAAGTTAATTGGAAACTGATTTGCAGAGAATAGTCTAAGGCAGGAACCTCTGCAGAGAGAGAACACAGGTTAGTGACCACGCCTATCTGTCGGAGGATGATAATGAACGTGTGAGTTACTAACCTGGTCTTAAAATTTTGTCCCTGCCCAGAGGATGACGTTGGTGCCCACTGGTAAGCCGCCAACAAGACGCGGCGGTTGACACTCAGAGAGGGTCAGCCTCTGAAGTCCAAGAGGTTGAAGAACAGGAGGGGTCGGAACCAAGCAAATGAAGGTAGGCAAGATAATCCTGAGGGCGAAGCCACAGCCGGTGTCGAGGATGTGCTCAGAAGTCAGAGCCAGGAGATCAGAGGTCTAAAGAAGTACCGAAGGGAAATTCAGGAGGGTGTCAGGAATCATTTCCAGGTTTGGTACACTGGCAGAATCCATCAGGACTCCAAGGACAGGTCAGGCAAAGAGATCAGAACAGGGACAGGCAGGCTCAAGGGTCAAAATGCAGAATAGGTCAGGATCAGGTAAACAGAAACATTCAGGTACGGTAGTGAACTGTCAACACAGGCTCAAATCTGGCACTAATGACTGGTGGAAGGCTGGTTAAATAGAGGCTGTAGCAGGTAGATCTGATTAAACTCAGCTTCAATTCAATTCAGTTTATTTATGAAGCACCAATTCACAACACATGTCATCTCAAGGCACTTTACAGTTCAACCAGATCACACAGTCAAATTAACCAGATGAACAGTAATGAGAACTAGACAAAACCTGGCAGCTGAATCAATTGAGTTATAAGGCCAGTCATCAGTTCCAAGTTTTCTCTGGGTCTCTGGAGGGGGTCTCTGGGAGACTCTGATTCTAGAAAGGGAAATCTAAGAGGGTCTGACAGAGGAGAAGGAGCAGTAAACGGGTCTGGCGGGGGAGAAGGGGGTTCTAGTTTGGGGACTAGACCGCTTAAGGGCTCTGGCTCACGTAAGGGCTTAGGCTTGAGAACTAACCTGCTAAAGGGATCACGTTTGAGAAAAACTTCCTTACAGGAAACAGAAGGAGGTGGCAGGAAGAGAAAAGGGTCACTCGCCCCTCTAAAAAATCAAAAAGTTCAGACTCAAAAGCTGGTGGGGACCCCCAACAGTATCCTTGCACATGGATGCAGAAGGTTTGTGACTCCTGGAATTAACCAACAGAGACCCTGGAAGCAGGAAATGTGTGGAAGCAGAGTGTCCGGTATGGCTAAGCAGAATTCTCCCTTTTACCCGACAGGATCTCACTCGGTGTCTCTCTCCACCGCAGCAGAAACACAGGTTCAGCCGATGACGTCCGTTCTTCTCCTCCTTGGACAGGAGCTGGCATCCCAGCTTTATGGAATTGGGATTTGGTGTTTGGGCCGGACCAGGAACAGATACAGGTGCAAAGGGAGTGGGTGAGGAGCTGGTTCAGAGCTTACTGATGTCAGAGCTACATCTTACATTCCGTGAGATGTATTTTTTTATGTTTTCAGATGTATAGCCCTTTAANCTTTCTCAAGAATCCTGGATAAGAAAGGATAAGGAGTTGTAATGGGTAGTGTTAGGGTGAAGGTATGGGATAGGCCATGGAAATAAATGTCCCAGAAGTGTAGCGGGACATATTTATTGTGAGTATAGGTCTATTTTCTGACTCCAGGGGCAATGATTTCCCTTCCAGCTTCAGGAATGAAGCATTATTTAAGTCCATCTAATGCACTTCAGTCGTTTGTCTGATGACAGATGGACAAATAGCACATAGAGCTGCTGGGTGGGATCAGTAGCAATGCTTCTGGCCCTTAGTTTTGGATTATCTGTGGGATAAACCAAGTCCAGGTAGAGTGCATCACACTACCCTCTGTGTTTTCCTCACCAACCATGCTAAGTCCTTCCTGTCTTGTGCTGTGCAGCACCCATACAGACACATGATGTTTTCCACTGTGGTCCTATGAAACTTTATGGCAGCTAAGGTTTTATCAGTCCAGGAGAGGTCAGAGCAGATGCAAACTTTGCCATAAGGACACAGCAGATACTGCAGGTTCTGAGAGTGTGAGGAACCTCCTACCATCACTATAACTACTGATTTCCTCCCACTGCTTCTGCAGTAGGATCATACCGAGATCACACTGATTCCGCATCAGGTTCTCCAGAGGTTCTTTCTTGGAGATCAGCTGGTAATCTGACTCTGGACCTTCTGACATTTAGTTGATTACGTCTCTGAGATTTCTGCAGCTTTGCTGAGTTTTTTTCTCTTCTGTTCTTTAGGTCTTTCATGTACTGGTTAGAATGGGACCTGCAGGATTCTTTGACTGGGGGACCATCGGAAATGAAGACGATGATTCACTCTAACAAATGCTCTAATGATTCACCATTGCTCTGTCTGTCATCACAGAAAAACAACATAGACCTATATATTTCAGACTGACCCCAAAACCTACATGTATTGATCCTATTATATTCTGTAGCTTTAGTCGGTCATAAATTGTGAAATAAGTGGAGATAAACCAGATAATGTGTCCACAGATAGAAGTAATAAAAGCAAAAACCTTTATCGATAGTAACACAAAAATAAGAGTAACATTTTTAACAGGGATGACAACACTAACTGTGTTTATTTAAGAACTACTTATAAAAATTTGTAATCATTTATAAATGTATAAATTTATAAATGTATTAAAAATTGTTATTAAATTTGACTGACATGATTTGACAACATCAAAGCTAACTGTGCCCGATAAAGAAACAGAAATTAAGGAAATCTGTTATCAGAAAATGTTGTGTTTGCTGATGACTCTCTTGTGTTCAATAGGGATTATTCATGAGGTTTGATGAGAGAGCAAAACCACGGATGATTCAAGATGGATGTTTGTTATTATTTTGGACTCACATCTTTTATTCTAACAGCCACACAAAGTCTGTTAGTAAATCAGTCCACTATCATTTTAACTACATCTCCATAATAACGGTTTCCTTTCAAAACAGGATCCAGAAAAAAATCTTCATGTTTTTGATTCTACAGGTTGGGCCACTTGAATTATATTTTTACTGCTTCTTCAAATACATAAATGATTAGTCAAATACTGCAGCTCCATGAAAATGCTGCTGCCAGAGTTTTCACAGGACCAGCGAAATGAATCATACCAGAACCTCTTCTAACATCACTGCAATGAGGCCATGTTTATTAAAAAGGAGACGTTTAATTTTGGGTCAGAAAGTCTTTGGCTAAAGCAGCTGCTGGTCATGTAGGAACCATGTAGACTCTACATGGTGTAGAACCACAACCACCAAAGAGGAGGCGTCATTTTGTGCCTTTACTGCTGATATCAGAAACAAACTGCCTGAAAACTGGAGAGATTCAGAAACTGTTGGTTAACTTTATCAGTAACCAACATTTTAGCAGCCAGGAGCTTTTAATCAAAGAATCTGATTCAATAATTTATTGTCTGTTGTAAGAAGAGTTTGAAGATCTGGTTAAACTTATTTACCTTAAACTTAAACATTTCTTTTCCTTAATGTCTTTTTTATTATGATAATGAAACATTCTGGGCTGTCTTTGTGTCTAAATCAGGTTGTAGGAATAAACTTACCATGTTTAACCTTCTAAATGTTAAACCTTTCAATAAAAACCGGACCTAAAGAGAAAGTTTAAGCTCTTCTTCCAGAAAGGATCTTTATCTTTGCTAATGCGTCCTTCCTTTCTGATGGAGCACCACCACCATCTAGTGGACATTTTTGTCCACTAGATGGTTCAGTTCCTTCCTTATCAGAGGAACTCAACAGTTTAAATGCAGGAATCTGTATTAGACAATATAAAAAAAATGAACATCAACATAATAGAACCTGATGAAATCCAAAACTTCCTACCCACATGTTTAGACAGAATTTAAAAAAAAAAATAGCAAATGAATTAGCCCGAATTTTTAGAGACAAATAAAAAAAAATACTTTTTATTAAAAGCAATTACAGAAAGTCTGATTCCTCCTCTGAAATAATTAAATGTATAAATGTAAACTTTTTAGTTCTCCGTTTGTACTACTTAACTTGTCTCTTCCGTAGGATAAAGTTCATGTTATAGTTTCAAATAATCTTGACAAATACACTTTGAATCTCGTTCCTAGTGCAGGAAATGGATTAAAAATACTTGAAGGTGAAGGAGGAAAATGCTTCCAACTGTAGAAGAGGCGGAATGAGAAGCTTTGATCCTGAAGACAGGGTTTGGCTCAGATGACTTTAGACATATTCATACCGTTTTTTCGTGACTATAAGGTGCATATAAACGTCTTTTTTTCCCCCTCAAAATGTGCGGCGCGCCCTATAGTGCGGTGCGCCCTATAGTGCGGTG
>NW_015151729.1:86398-96347 GCF_000732505.1 Cyprinodon variegatus
AGGAGGACCACTTATTTTGATAATCTACCCAGAACATCCTCCACTCTACCTCTAATCAACTGGAGTCAAGCAAGTGGGACAACTATAAACCTTAATGCTGTGTAATGGTAAATCTGAATCTAGTTTCTCTTTTTATACTTATGTGAAACTAAGAAGGACGTTGTTTGAATTTAAATTGCACTGTTAAATACAAACATTTAACCTTAAACTATTATGGTGAGCATGTTGGTGTAATGTCATTTGCAAAAGAACCAGTGGAAGCAGAAACCTTTCCTATTTGTTCTTTTACCACCACACTTAATTTGTCTCTCTGTCTCCGTTGTTCACTGCTTCTGGTCTCTGTTCTCTGTCATCAGTCCAATGAATCAACTTTCATTTAACAGAGTGTGAGGCCCTCTAGTGGATGTTGTGTAGTATTGTAGGTTTTTGTACAGAGTTCTGGTGTTTCCTGTCACTGTGGGCTGCACAGCACAGTAGTACACAGCAGAGTCTGTCATTGCAGCAGAGGAGATCAGCAGCTCCATCTGGGTTTTATCATCACTCAGTTTGAAGGAAAAACCAGGAACTGGATCCAACATTTTGCGTCCTATTCCAGAGTAAGAGATCAGGAACTCAGGAGGTTTTCCTGGATATTGTCGATACCAGAAGAAATAATCAGAAGTAGCTACTTGTCTGGAAAAATTGTAGCTCAGAGAAACAGATGTTTCTTCTAAACTGAAAACTTCTTCCTTATGTGGAGTTAGTTGATCGCAGCTGACACCTAAAGAAAAAACATTTAACTATTATTATTTTACAGACGTCTTTGTAGTGAGATTTGAACAAGCTGAAGGGGGAAATATATGTTACCAATTTACAAGTTTTATAAGTGAATTATTGACACAAAGCAAGGTAGAATCTGACCTGTTAGAAGTCCAGCAACAAGCAGAGAAAGTCCATAATAGTCCATGATGATCAGAGTTAATGTTTGAACTGTGTTGAATGTGGAAGTTTGTGTCTCTTCTATAGTTCAGTAACAGCTCAGCTCCTCCCTGAAGCTCTCAGCTCCTCTTCCTCCTGCTGAACAGACTAACAGCTTCCTCTGACAGAATGAGCTTCATAACTAAGAGCAGTGAAACTAATGTTCATGCTGCTGGTTAAAGTTACACCATTAAAGGTTTCTAAAATAAGTCTGCTTTATTCTTTCAAGTTAAACTTTTGTAAATCTTTAATCCTAACCAAATAGAAATAAATTGTTTGTTTATATTATATCAGTGGTTCTCAATTGTACTAAGAGCTGATCTGTTTAATCTATTTCTTGTTTTCATGATGACTCTACAGCATTTTGGCTCTCTTCTCTTGTGGCAAAGGGGATCCTTTGCTNGTGCGCCTTATGGTCGTGAAAATACAGTATTTCTTTATGTTCCTTTTTCTGTAGATTTGGTGGACAGTGGAAGCTGTCTTGCTGATAAAGTCTAACATCCACCTCTGGAAATGTGTTGGAAGGGGATTATTCAGAGACACAAAGACTTTTAGTTCTTTTGGGATCTGAAATTTCTCAGTTTCTATCAAAAATCTGTTAAAACTAAAGTAAAGAGAAAAAATACCATCGTGTTGAGGCGGTGAGGAATAATAAAGTGGAACGCATGTTTTCTAAGTCAGATTAGGTTCTTCGTTTTCATAATGTGTTGAATTTTAATGTTTGGTTTATAGACAGATCATGTCTGGTGGAGTAAGGCATCCCTCAGGGCACCTGCTAAGCTTCAAATACATTATTTAGTGTTTGATTATATAAGTATTAAAGCAGGAGGAACTTTTCTTTTAGAGGTTAAGAAGGGAGCAAAGAGCCTTTATGGCATTTTCTATTTTTCAACAAAAGTTATTAGATTTTAAAATTTTGAATTGTAAGATTTGTGTTAACTAATTGTTTGTTTTATTTTTGTAAAAAAACAAACAAAAAACAATTAAATTATTAGAAGTAAAGAAAAATAGAAAAATCTCTGACTGTGAGGAGGACATTGATAATCAGGGAAATGATACTCCTGGAGTCCACATGGTGGCACTGTTGCACCATAAATAAGTGAGCTGTGATGTATGAGGTTTTTGTAGAGTGTTTCCTGTCACTGTGAGCCTCACAGCAGAGTAGTAGGACACTAAGTCACATCCTGCAGCAGAGCAGGTCAACATCTCCAGCTTTTTGCTTTCAATTCACTTTGATTTTTAGTCCAGGGACTTGATTGATCAACAACGTCTCCGATGATTAATGGCAGACGAGAAACAGCAGCTCTGTTCCTGCATATTGTACGCACCAGAAAAAGTAATCATTTGATCAAAGTTTTAGTATTAATATGATACAGAGACCGTGTTTTGGCCCAGAATAAACATCTTGTTTTTATCTGGAATCAGCTCTGCTCTGCTCACATCTGCTGGAGAAAAAATGCAATATATTAGGGACATGTTTGATATATCACTTATCTGATGTTGAAAGGAAATATAATTATAATTATTTACTCACCATAAAGTATCAGTAGGAGAAAAAAAGCTGCCAGGGTAGTCTCCGATAGACTTCCACATTGCTCTACCCCTCTGCACACTGACCCTGAAGTCACAGTTAAACAAGCCAACAAGTTTAAATGCCGTCATTCATTAACTTTTTTATTGAAATTAAACCATTTCCTCATTTTGCATCTGACTGCATTCATATTTCCTTTTAAGATTTTTACCCCTTTCTGCAAAACTTTTCCTAAACAGATTTGGATTTGGATTTTTTGGATTGGGTTCTTTATTTCGAACATGCAAGAGAAAAACAAAAAAACAATGTTTAAAAACATTGGAGAACTTTCCTCAGTTAATATACCTCTATTACATGTGCGAAAAGGAGTAGGAAGAAGATTTCACCTGGAAGCTTTTAACAGGTTGCAATAATATTAATAATAGTTTAATGCTATTTGTGCTGATACTTATGTACAAACTGTCAATATTTAAAGATATTCAACATAGATGGATGTAAATAAAAAATGACTGAACAGATCAGCAGTTTCATGTTCAATCACAGTGAAATGTATGATGTCATTAGCTGAAACAAAACCATTTAAAAAGTGAGTGAACACCAGCCTGACAGACCCCCTGTACCTTTTGTAGATTTGGGAAAATTTTAAATGAGTCAAATACTCACCACAACTTAATAAAAGCCTGATGTAACATCAGCCTGACGGCTTCTCCTTCTAACGCTGACACCTACTGTCAGAGCGCAGAATAGCGCTGCACTGGTAAAAGACCAGTTGTGCTTAAGCCTAACTTTTATGAATTAGAACGACCTCCATCACAGCGCGACGCAACTGTTGCAGAGCCTGAATTGGGGCACACCCTTTCCCTCTATTGTATTTGGACAGTTTTGTTTAACCTATAAGATGGGTTAGTTTAAGTGAATGTAAAGATTTTTCTTCTGTTGCACCTGCAACCACAAATATTCTTAACAAGGCAGAGAACTTTGATGAGCAGCTGTGGTTTGTGGTTTCTCTTACCTCTGAACAATGGCTGGTGTCACTTTTCAGGTTTTTGTACAGCCTCCTCTACACTTTGTAGCACTGTGTTTCCAGAGCACAGTAGTAGAGATCTGAGTGTGCCACGCTTGGTGATTCTATCCTTAGTTCAGTCCATGTGTGATTTGTGAATGATCTGTAGTGATCATCCAGGATGTATTCCTTCTGACTTTCGTTTCTTGCTCCTTTGAACAGTAGGAACTTGGGAGGATTAAATCCCGGATGTTGTCTGAACCAGTGAAGGAAAGGCAACATGGATCCTGTCGCATATTCACAGAACAGTGAGACAGGTTGTCCCTCTGTCCCACTGACTTCCGCTGAACCAGGAGAGATTTTGTCTTTAACTGTTTGTCCTGAAAACACTGGAGGAAAAAAAGCCAATGGACCAATGTTAGTAGTGAGTATCCACAAATAAACCCAGTGCAAATGAAATTGTAGACATCCACAACTAAATCAAGAACTTGAACCAATAGAACTCTGTCTATTGGTTCAAATGAAGCAGAAACGTTATGAAATGCACATAAACTCACCTGGAATGAGACATAGAAGCAAAAACAGGTAAAGCAACATGTCTTCAGACCTTTTGAAGCAACACAAAGCTGATGAACAATGTTCCTCTACTGCAGGAGAAGGAAGAATAAATAATGCCATTAGATGAGCTGCCCAGAGGGCGGGGCCACTTTAACCGAAGCAGGATTACTTCCTCTACAGTTTATCCTTTAGCATACAGCAAGTTGAAGGTTCTAGCTCTTCTTCCTTCACTTTTTGTGGATTCAACAGGAAAACCACCGCTGTGTTGAATCAGTCTTCAGCTTATTGGATGTCAGAATGCAGTGGAAACACAGATGTATGACAAGCGAAGAACTAGTATTTAAAAAAACATGTTAATATAAAACCCAAAACATGTGAACATTATTTTATTACTATAACCCACAGGACATGTTAAATAATATTGTAATTTTCAATTGCGCTTCTTATCTCTGGAGCATGTGTCAACAATNTTAGCTCCCAGCTATCTCATGTCCAGCCACATTGTAGAGGCCACGTTACAAGCTCCAACCTTTCCTTTCTTTCTGCTGGACCCACTGAACCTGACCTCCTGGGGCCAAATACTCTAGCTCATTCTCTTTCAGCTTCATGACAATTTAATACATTTCTAAGTCATTGTCAATTTTTTACTTGAAAACCAAATGAAAATTGACTGTTTTGATTGCATTTTACATCTCTGCATCAGGGGGTCTGCACATTTATCTGCTGCTATGTCAAAGGACACCACAAATTAATTTAGCTTTAAAACTTGAACATTCCTCAGAGACTCTTGAATGGATTCTTAACCCATTTTCTCCCTTTTTATTTGCTTAATTTACTTGTGCCAGCACTGTTTAGTGTATGTGTAAATACTAGATATAATAATATTCTGAAGGGAGTGAACCCGAGGAAGGCCCCAGGCCCCAACAACATACCTGGGCAGGTGTACTGACTCCAATCATGATCAAGCACTTCGAAAGGCTGGTAAAAGAACACGTCATCTCCAGACTTGACCCAACATTTGACCCGTTCCAGGGTAAAGCCATAAATTGGTTTTACCCTGCTGCTCAGTGGAACAGTGGGAGGACTGCTGCCTTACAACAAGAAGGTTGCGGGTTTGATTCCTGGCCCGGGCTCTTTCTGCATGGAGTTTGCATGTTCTCTCTGAGCACACGTGGGTTTTCTCCGGGTACTCTGGCTTCCTCCCACACTCCAAAGACATGACTGTTAGGTTAATTGGCCTTTCTATCTTCTTCCTGGTGTGATTGTGCACTTGAATTGTTGTTTGTCCTGTTTGTCTGTGATGGACTGGTGACTTGTCCAAGGTGTACCTGGTACACACCCTGTACACCTCGTAGACGGCTGGAGATAGGCAACAGCAGCCCTTGCGATCCCATTTGGGGATAAGCGTGTCAGAAAGTGGATGGATGAAAAATACATGGTTTTATCCTCAATTTGAATGACCTATTAATTAGCTATATCTTCAAGTTCTAGTTATGTAATACATTCATAATCTTCTGGTAAACTTCCTAACACAAATCAAGCTGCTACTGCTGCCGTGATGGGCTAAAAACCTGATGTGGGAGGCAGATACCCAGTCAGCTTAAAGAATTTTACTGACTGTCCCTCCCATTTGTGAACAGTTTCATCAGGAACCTTCCCACATCAATCCGTGTAGCTCAGTCTGACTTTTTCACGGTATTAGTCTGGCTTTTGCCATGTTAGGATCAAGCTACTGTTAGGAGGATTAGGTGGAGATAAAAACAGCTATTTAGAGTGTAAATAACTCTAAATTTGAATGTGGCACCTTCTTTTATGGTATCCATAGATGGTGTTAGGACTCCAGTCTGTGTGGTCTGTGTGTTTGTCTTCCTTCCTCCACCAGGTGGCGCCTGGTTCTGATTCTCCTCCTCACACACCTGCAAGGGGTTACCTCGTTAACGGAGTGTTCGTAAGCTGCTGACTGTCACTACCTCGATGCCAGAGTGTTTGCCAGTTTTGGGTACTCTAGCCAAGATGAGTTTTGCTGAGTCACTGAGTTTTTGTCAACCTGAGTCTTAACATTGTTTTTTTGTCTTTGCCTCTCGGCAGGAAGACATCCTGCAAACTGGATTTTTTTTCGGACCTTCTCTCCCTGGAATGATCAACCGAGCTTCAAACTGAGCTGAGGATACAAACCAGAGGTTTGGATCCACTTTTCCCTGAGGAAACGTTTGAGCTTCACACTGAGCAAGGGATTCATCTGCACAACAGTCTGTTCATGTACCGTAGGAAATCTGAGTGGCAGTCAGTCTTTCTCCGTTTATCTACAAGCAACCGCATTCTGGGTAACCCTGTCCGCCCTCCTCTGTATGAGACAAACACCGGAACACATTCCTCACCTAATCTCTGGAAACGTGAATCTGCCAACCTCTTCTCCTCTTCAAGTTCGAGAGTCAATTCTCCCACTGAACCTGAACTAACCGCAGTGTCTTCCCCTCACCTTTCAGTTCTGGTTGAGCAGTGTTCAGAGCAACACTGGAACCTCCACAAAACTTCTCAATAAACCTGTTAAACTTTTTCCCTTCTCTCTGGACTGGTTTTATCTGCATGTGGGTCCGAGCTCTTGATAAAATCATGACAGACGGTTTTAAAACACTGTCAGGCAACCTTTTTATGACAGATTTTAACAACTAGTTGTTTTTTTATTTTTTTTTAAATAATTTTCTATTCTTTTTAAGCTAACCAGAGCATGTCAGAAAAGCTAGTCTAGATATATTTTGATCCTTGTTTTAATAAAAGAGAATGAAAATATAGTAAGATGGGAGTTACTGGGCTGATCCCATCAGGAGGAAGAGGTTTAAGATTAGCTTTGGATTTAATCCTGTATTTTTAGATTGTATGTATACTAGGTAAAATCATTGTTCCTTTGAAATAAATAAATAATAATAATATGATTGTCAGTAAATGCCAGTAGAACCTTGAATGTGATTATAACAGATGATCATTGGACAAAAGAGTACAGGATAAATAGCCAAAGTTCACTGAAAAACNTTTTTTATTTTATTTTGATTGAGAAGTGCTCTGCTTGGTTGAACTATGTAGAATAGATAGTGGGGTTTGTGTTTTATCTGAAAGAATCTTCTTGCTTCAACTTCCAATGATTTTAAGAGTTCTGAACTGAAGGCTAATGCTCATTTAGTGGACTTAGGTCCATCATGGTGTTACCATCTGTATCTTGAGAGACTGCTACAGTGGACTGTCTAGCACCGTTAGCTCCCAGCTATCTCTTGTCCAGCCACATTGTAGAGGCCACTTTACAAGCTCCAACCTTTCCTTTCTTTCTGCTGGACCCACTGAACCTGACCTCCTGGGGCCAAATACTCTAGCTCATTCTCGTTCAGCTTCATAACAGTTTAATACATTTCTAAGTCCTTGTCAATTTTTTACTTGAAAACCAAACAAAACTTCACTGTTTTGATTGCATTTTACATCTCTGCATCAGGGGGTCTGCACATTTATCTGCTGCTATGTCAAAGGACACCACAAATTAATTTAGCTATAAAACTTCAACATTCCTCAGAGATTCTTGAATGGATTCTTAACCCATTTTCCCCCTTTTTATTTGCTTGATTTACTTGTGCCAGCACTGTTTAGTGTATGTGTAAATACTAGATATAATAATATTCTGAAGGGAGTGAACCCAAAGAAAGGCCCCAGGCCCCGACAACATACCTGGGCAGGCGTACTGACTCCAATCATGATGAAGCGCTTCGAAAGGCTGGTAAAAGAACACATCATCTCCAGATTTGACCCAACATTTGACCCGTTCCAGGGTAAAGCCATAAATTGGTTTTACCTTGCTGCTCAGTGGGAGCAGCAAGGTAAAGTGGGAGGACTGCTGCCTTACAACAAGAAGGTTGCGGGTTTGATTCCTGGCCCGGGCTCTTTCTCTCTGAGCATGCGTGGGTTGTCTCTGGGTACTCTGGCTTCCTCCCACACTCCAAAGACATGACTGTTAGGTTAATTGGCCTCTCTAACTTCTCCCTGGTGTGATTGTGCACTTGAATGGACCGGTGACCTGTCCAGGGTGTACCTGGTACACACCCTGTACACCTTGTAGATGGCTGGAGATAGGCAACAGCACCCCTTGCGATCCCATTTGGGGATAAGCGTGTCAGAAAGTGGATGGATGAAAAATGCATAGTTTTATCCTCAATTTGAATGACCTATTAATTAGCTATATCTTCAAGTTCTAGTTATGTAATACATTCATAATCTTCTGGTAAACTTCCCAACACAAATCAAGCTGCTACTGCTGCTGTGATGGGCTAAAAACCTGACGTGGGAGGCAGATACCCAGTCAGCTTAAAGAATTTTACTGACTGTCCCTCCCATTTGTGAACAGTTTTATCAGGAACCTTCCCACATCAATCTGTGTAGCTCAATCTGACTTTTTCACGGCATCAGTCTGGCTTTTGCCATGTTAGGATCAAGCTACTGTTAGGAGGATTAGGTGGAGATAAATATAGCTATTTAGAGTGTAAATAACTCTAAATTTGAATGTGGCACCTTCATTTATGGTATCTATAGACGGTGTTATGACTCCAGTCTGTGTGGTCTGTGTTTTTGTGTGTTTGTCTTCCTTCCTCCACCAGGCGGTGCCTGGTTCTGATTCTCCTCCTCACGCAACTGCATGGGGTTACCTCGTTAACGGAGTGTTCTTAAGCTGCTTACTGCCACTACCTTGATGCCAGAGTGTTGGCCAGTTTTGGGTACTCTAGCCAAGATGAGTTTTGCTGAGTCAAACTGAGTGTTTGTCAACCCGAGTCTTAACATTGTTTTTTTGTCTTTGCCTCTCGGCAGGAAGTCATCCTACAAACTGGATTTTTTTCGGACCTTCTCTTCCTGGAATGATCAACCGAGCTTCAAACTGAGCTGAGGATACAAACCGGAGGTTTTGGCAGTCAGTCTTTCTCCGTTCATCTACAAGCAACCGCATTCTGGGTAACCCTGTCCGCCCTCCACTGTATGAGGCAAACACCTACTGGAGTCTAAGAGTCAACCTAATCTCTGGAAACGTGAATCTGCCAACCTTTTCTCCTCTTTAAGTTCGAGAGTCAATTCTCCCACTGAACCTGAACTAACCGCAGTGTCTTCCCCTCACCTTTCAGTTCCGGTTGAGCAGTGTTCAGAGCAACACTGGACCTCCACAAAACTTCTCAATAAACCTGTTAAACTTTTTCCCTTCTCTCTGGACTGGTTTTATCTGCATGTGGGTCCAAGCTCTTGATAAAACACTGTAAGGCAACCTTTTTATGAATTTTAACAACTAGTTTAAATAATTTCTATTCTTTTTAAGCTAGCCAGAGCATGTCAGAAAAGCTAGTCTAGATATATTTTGATCCTTGTTTTAATAAAAGAGAATGAAAATATAGTAAGATGGGAGTTGCTGGGCTGATCCCATCAGTAGGCAGAGGTTTAAGATTAGCTTTGGATTTAATCTTGTATTTTTAGATTGTATGTATACCAGGTAAAATCATTGTTCCTTTGAAATAAATAAATAATAATAATATGATTGTCAGTAAATGCCAGTAGGAACTTGAATGTGATTATAACAGATGATCATTGGACAAAAGAGTACAGGATAAATAGCCAAAGTTCACTGAAAAACCAAAAAATTGACTGTTTTGACTAGAAAATTGCCTGAAATTGGAAGGAAACCAGACTTTAGCTCGGTTACTTGAAGTTGTTTCCACAACTATCCAGGAGTCTTTATCAGTTTTTTCACCTCACTCCAGAGCAGTCAGGAGATGGAGCCCTGATGTATTTAAGCACCATGGAGGTCCATCCTCCTAAGCACATTACAACTGAGATGCAAATCAAATGATCCCTCCTTATTATTCTTGATTGTTTGAGTCTTT
>NW_015151729.1:96357-100456 GCF_000732505.1 Cyprinodon variegatus
GCTGGATGTGCTTTCTTTTGTCCCGTTGACATGAAAACTGGATCAGAGCTCATCTACTGTAACAGCTCTTCCTTGATAGAGCCACCTGTGGAGCTAGTTTACTGTTACTTTTTGTAATATAAAAATGATTTATAGATCAGTGCGTCTACGTGCAACGGCAAAATGCCAGAGAATATCTACTGTCGCCATATGCTCAGCCAGGGGGACCATGTCCTTCAAGTCATTGAGTCGATGTAATCTGCTGGTTTTCTTGAGAAACATTTAACCAATCTGGCTGTTTTATCTCTATAAACTGTCTTGTGATGACGTGCTGTGAAATATCACTATATAGATCTACTGAATTGAAATCAGTGCAGGAGGTGGATCAGATCAGTGAACATCCAAACAATGACAGACTTATGGTGATAAATAACTAGAGGTTAAAAGAGTACAAAAAGAAAATACTTCCTAGACTGGTTAGAAAATGCATCACATAAAACATGTCAACAGATCAGTGGTAGGAAGGGAAAGAATTGTATTGCCTCTCAATGCTTGTTTATATAGCTTTATGTAGGGATCCAACTACCAAACAAGAGGATGGATTCCTGAAGTTTATTTTTAAATTTAAATATTTATTCATTAACATGTTTGATATTAAAACTAACCAAAATAAAAAACCCACTTAAGTAAAATTTAAGCTTAATGTTTTAAAACTATTTTGAAAAATACACAGTACAAACAAACTGCAGGTGGTTACAGTAAGGAAAGTATATGTAACTAGTTTCTCTCCACCTTTGTATATCTTGAATACATGCAAGTTTATCTCCAACCTAGCTGCTTTTTGAACCAGTGGGTGTACTCACTCTGATAATTGAAGAACGTAATTCTGTCACTTAGAACTGCTGTAAAGGGAACCTGTGAGGCACAAGTAAAGGTGCTGCTGTCTATAAGAGCAAAGTAAAGTTTGGTTCCTCCATCATCACCCAATGTTTTTGCTGGTTGAATTTGGAGTCCCTCTAGTGGAGGTTGTGGAGCATTGTTTTGTCTTTTCTTTACAGGTTCTTGTACAGAGTTCTGGTGTTTCCTGTCACTGTGGGCTGCAGGGCACAGTAGTACACAGCAGAGTCTGACAGACGAAGATCCTGGATCTTAAGAGGGATGGATGCATCTTGAAGAATAGCATCAAATCGTTCCTTGTTGAACTCCTTAGAATTTATGCCTGTCCCTCTGAGGCGGGTCAGTATATGACTTGGGCGTTTATTTTCTTCTTTTTTATACCAAAACAAGTAGGGATTCCCAAAGGAGTTTGTTTCAAAAGTGCATTCAAGAGTAACATTGCCTCCTTTAGCAGCAGCAACATGTCCTTCTGTCTGCGTCACTGAGTCTCCTTTACACTCTGAGGAAGAACAGAACATGCAGAGGAAGAGATGAATCAATAAAGATGATTGATTAAAGGAGAACAATCAGCAGCTTTAAAGACTTCTATTCCATGTAGAATAGATGTCATTTTCTCTGATCATTGTCACTTTGAACCATATCAGGTGTTTCTACAAGGTAACAAATGGCAGCAGAAATGATCTGCTCTGATTTTCTGTAGAATGAACATTAAAGCTCTTCATGTAGAGCTCAGTAATGTGTTCAAGTGTTTGAAGAGGAAACATGTTGAGCTTTCTATCTTACCAAAGAAAAGAGCAGCTAGAATAATCCACAGCCAATGTTCCATCTGTCCAACAAGGTTTAAATCAGCAGGAGAAACTAGCTGATGTTCAACATTCAGTCTGACTATTGTTCTCTTCACAGCAACACTTATTATTGACACAATGCTGGAACACAGAGCACAAGGAGAGCTCCGCCTACTGGATGATGGCGCCCTCTGGTGGAGCTGAACTTAACAGCTTAAGTTGATGTTTTTTTATACTCACATTTTGCCTTTATTCTTCTGTGGTCTTATTTTTGCCACTGTCAACAAATTATAGAACAAAAAAGGCATTTTAAAAATCTCATCTCACCTAATGATTTTTTCTTCCACTTCTCACTGGCTTGTTTGGAAGGATCATAGGTCTTCATGGTGTGACAGTGCTGCATGCTGTGGGGCCTTCTTCTTCCACAATGAGTGTGGTAAGTGCTAAGCGTTGGAGGAGTGAATTGAATGAAAAATTATCTACTTTTATTCCGTCTTTCTTTTTCTGTTGTGTTGAATGTTGCTTAATTATTAGGTTTTTCTTCAGTTAAAGTGTTTGTTTTAGTTCATTTAGTTTAACATGGTTATGTCAGGCAGCTTTTGGCTGGATGGTTTCAGTAGAGATATGTTGTCTACTGATTTCTCAAAGGTGACAAAGAAGCATGACAACAAAATTACCCGTAGCTCTCTGTATAGTAATGACAGTGTAGCATTGGCAGTGGGAGATATTATAGGAAACATCTGGGTGATGTCTGCTGCATATATAGCTATGGTAAATATGCCAGTAAAATAGAACAGGTGAAACTGTTGCTGCAGACAGAATTAACCCTGAATAGGCTCTTTGAGCAGGTGGCACTGTTTACACAACAGGCAATAAAACTGTCCCATTTCGACGTCCCTCCATTTGCTAAGGATGAATTCATTATTACAGAACTTTTCTGATATGGTGCCTAACATTTAGGACTGATCAACTCAAACCCCCCACCCAGACATGGCTAGATGAAAACAATGAGATGCTGATTTCAAGACCCTGCTTGAGCCATGTTTCTGAAAGTTTACAGGCCTCAGATGTCCAAAACAACCACTTTTTCAATGATTTTAATGAATTCTTATCTGTGATATGTGCTGAACACAGTGTTGGGACTAACGCTTTGTTAAATAACGTGTCACAGTAGCCACTTTAATTTTGAACTATCTATCAATGTAACTAATTAGTTAGTAAAAGACAGTAACACGTTTGTCATTATTACACTCTAAACAGATTTTTAATTCTTTACTTTTCGTGGTGTAAGCGCATTTTACAGTTACTTGCACATATAAGAGCACATGCGGCACCTAACAACCATGTGGAACTTCAGCATGAGCACAGAGGAGAGACATTGGTGCTGTCACAATCAGAACAGTAGGACCTAGTATTCAAGAATTTGAAGACAGACAGTAAGATTAAAAAAGTTAATTAGAAACTGATCTGCAGAGAATAGTCAAAGGCAGGAACCTCTGCAGAGAGACAACACAGGTTAGTGACCACGTCTATCTGTCGGAGGATGATAATGAGTACTAACCTGGTCTTAAAATGTTGTCCCTGCCCAGAGGATGACGTTGGTGCCCACGGGTAAGCCGCCAACAAGACGCGGTGGTTGACACTCAGAGAGGGTCAGCCTCTGAAGTCCAAGAGGTTGAAGAACAGGAGGGGTCGGAACCAAGCAAATGAAGGTAGGCAAGATAATCCTGAGGGCGAAGCCACAGCCGGTGTCGAGGATGTGCTCAGAAGTCAGAGCCAGGAGATCAGAGGTCTAAAGAAGTACCGAAGGGAAATTCAGGAGGGTGTCAGGAATCATTTCCAGGTTTGGTACACTGGCAGAATCCATCAGGACTCCAAGGACAGGTCAGGCAAAGAGATCAGAACAGGGACAGGCAGGCTCAAGGGTCAAAATGCAGAATAGGTCAGGATCAGGTAAACAGAAACATTCAGGTACGGTAGTGAACTGTCAACACAGGCTCAAATCTGGCACTAATGACTGGTGGAAGGCTGGTTAAATAGAGGCTGTAGCAGGTAGATCTGATTAAACTCAGCTTCAATTCAATTCAGTTTATTTATGAAGCACCAATTCACAACACATGTCATCTCAAGGCACTTTACAGTTCAACCAGATCACACAGTCAAATTAACCAGATGAACAGTAATGAGAACTAGACAAAACCTGGCAGCTGAATCAATTGAGTTATAAGGCCAGTCATCAGTTCCAAGTTTTCTCTGGGTCTCTGGAGGGGGTCTCTGGGAGACTCTGATTCTAGAAAGGGAAATCTAAGAGGGTCTGACAGAGGAGAAGGAGCAGTAAACGGGTCTGGCGGGGGAGAAGGGGGTTCTAGTTTGGGGACTAGACCGCTTAAGGGCTCTGGCTCACGTAAGGGCTTAGGCTTGAGAACTAACCTGCTAAA
>NW_015151729.1:100467-101348 GCF_000732505.1 Cyprinodon variegatus
ATCCCACCTGAAAGGACAGGTCACAGTGATGTCATGGCTCTACAGTTGGTAATGAACCTTAATGAAGCATGGGAAACAGAGTCCAACATTTGAAGACATGAAGAAGAAGCATTCTTATAAAAAACATCACCATAATCTAAGACCAATAAAAACGTGGCAGAGACAAGGCGCTTTTTTACCTCAAAAGATAAACATGTCTATTATGCTATGAACAGCCAGAGTGTGTCAAAATGATGAGTTTATTTTTATTTTAAAAGTCCTAAGCCCTCTGAAAATTAGGAAATCTTCAATGTCCGATGCTGTAACGCACATATTATTTATATTGCCACCGGTCAAACTAGGGAGTACCAATATGGCGGCCGGTGGCTTCACTTCAACCCCGTATTAATGGGCAATAAGCAATCCTTTGAATAAATAGAAATCAGCGGGTCAGACACACAAAGGAATATTGTATCATCTATTTACCTGCCAACATTTTAAATGTTAGACACTTCACAAATAAAGATAAATGTTAAGCTGAATCACTTAAAAAACTCACCACAACAAAACGAATAATTAATTGATCTGATCCCATTCAGCAAATAATCGGTAGTCCATCAAAAAAAAGTTGAAAACATTTTGTGCAGATATAAGACAAATGTATTAAGTTCAAAAATATCAGATCAAACTTCATTAATTTATCAGGTTCATTTAAAACATTATCATGAGCAGTCTCTGAGTACAAAACAAGCTGCCATTTTATAATGGATGACAAAGACAGTTCTAAATGAAATAAAACCAACTAAATAATCAGAACTTTGTCATTAGTTAATGACTTGAACCCATCCATCCATCCATCCATCCATCCATCCATCCATCCATCCATCCATCCATCCATCCAT
>NW_015151729.1:101821-105852 GCF_000732505.1 Cyprinodon variegatus
CAACTGTTAATATCATGTTATTGTAGGATTACCTAGGCCTATGCATGGGAACAGAGATCCCCCGCTGCCGCCCCCCCGCTCCAAGGTGTCC
This sequence comes from Cyprinodon variegatus, assembly GCF_000732505.1. Lineage (NCBI taxonomy): Eukaryota > Metazoa > Chordata > Actinopteri > Cyprinodontiformes > Cyprinodontidae > Cyprinodon > Cyprinodon variegatus. The sequence goes on from NW_015151729.1 coordinate 101,913, forward strand.
TGGTTTTTCAAAATGAAAATATGGTCACCCTAATTTTACATCTCTGCATCAGGGGGTCTGCACATTTATCTGCTGCTATGTTAAACACCACAAATGAATTTAGCTTTAAAACTTCAACATTCCTCAGAGACTCTTGAATGGATTCTAAACCCATTTTCCCCCTTTTTATTTGCTTGATTTACTTGTGCCAGCACTGTTTAGTGTATGTGTAAATACTAGATATGATAATATTCTGAAGGGAGTGAACCCAAAGAAAGGCCCCAGGCCCCGACAACATATCTGGGCAGGTGTACTGACTCCAATCATGATCAAGCACTTCGAAAGGCTGGTAAAAGAACACATCGTCTCCAGACTTGACCCAACATTTGACCCGTTCCAGGGTAAAGCCATCAATTGACTTTAACCTGCTACTTAGTGGAACAGTGGGAGGACTGCTGCCTTACAACAAGAAGGTTGTGGGTTCAATTCCCAGCCTGGGCTCTTTCTGCATGGAGTTTGCATGTTCTCTCTGAGCACACATGGGTTGTCTCCAGGTACTCTGGCTTCCTCCCACACTGCAAAAACATGACTGTTAGTTTAATTGGCCTCTCTAACTTCTCCCTGGTGTGATTGTGCACTTGAATTGTTGTTTGTCCTGTTTGTCTGCGAAGGACCGGTGATCTGTCCAGGGTGTACCTGGTACACACCTTGTAGATGTCTGGAGATAGGCATCAGCACCCCTTGCGATCACTTTTGGGGATAAGCGTGTCAGAAAGTGGATGGATGAAAAATGCATAGTTTTATCCTCAATTTGAATGACCTATTAATTAGCTATATCTTCAAGTTCTAGTTATGTAATACATTTATAATCTTCTGGTAAACTTCCCAACACAAATCAAGCTGCTACTGCTGCTGTGATGGGCTAAAAACCTGATGTAGGAGGCAGATACCCAGTCAGCTTAAAGAATTTTACTGACTGTCCCTCCCATTTGTGAACAGTTTCCTCAGGAACCTTCCCTCATCAATCCGTGTAGCTCAATCTGACTTTTTCACAGTATCAGTCTGGCTTTTGCCCTGTTAGGATCAAGCTACTTTTAGGAGGATTAGATGGAGATAAATACAGCTATTTAGAGTGTAAATAACTCTAAATTTGAATGTGGCACCTTTTTTTATGGTATCTATAGCCAGAGATGGGAAGTAACGAAGTACAAATACTTTGTTACTGTACTCAAGTAGATTTTTCTGATATTTTTACTTTACTTTACTACTTATTTTTATGGCGACTTTTTACTTCTACTCCTTANAATTATCATAGGCCTAACTTTTTTCAAGACATTTGGTCAACTTTACGTTGCAAGCAAGATGACTTTTTGTGGATTTGTGAATTCACAAACTCACAAGAATACCTCCTGTCAGGAGCCAGCAGAAATGTTTTGCTTCGATACGGATATGTTTCAGACCAATGCTGTGATGTGTACGACATCAACGCGTCAACCAGAGGCTGAAGGCTGAAGCAAAACAATCATGTTTGCACCCATTTTAGGTGGAATAACTGTTTTCCTTTGTAAAAAACTTGCTAAAGGTGGTTTCCGAAAGGATTTGGTAAGAGTTTGATTTATCAGTCAACTCCCATACTTGTGAAAATGTTAAATTCAAATGTCAGTGATGTAGCAGGGGTGACTCCTCTTGATGTCACATCCCTTCTATGGAGTTGATTTGAACAGCTGACTTCAATCAACTCTCTCTTTAGAGACTGGCCTATGAGTTTTGTCAGGCGAGACACACCGGTTCTCAGCTGAAAGCTATGCTACATAGCAACCAAATCCCTCTGGAGAGCAGTGTGCTTGCTAGACTGAGTCAGATTACCTATCCTATGATTCAGAAGGAGCTGATCATAGTGACCGTCTTTTCCAGCGATTTAAACCGAGTGGAAGCCCTAACTGCCTACGGAAAAGTTGGGCCCAATTGCTGTTTGCAGATGATTAGAAGGTTAGAAGCTGCTGACCTGTGCCATACTGGTCCTGCCGCTGCCTGAAGCTGTGTGCATGCTTGAGCCACCGCTGCCTTGGCCGTGGCTACCAGCCAACTGCTGTTGCTAAAGGAAAACATAAGGCTTCTGTGAGTTATAAAACTAACTGCTGCAAAGTTCCCCCTTGTTATTGCATCAGACTAATCCTCCCTGAGAGCTGCTGCTGGATGAATAGACTTATCATGGTTAGTTGTGGTTTGAGGACCCAAATGCAGAGGCAGAGAGGCTGAGGAGATCTCTTGCAGTTTAATGGGGCAAAAGTAAACAAAGGCAGGACTGCAAAAATCCAACTAATAATGAAAAGCAAACCAGAACTATGGAGACATCAAGGGAAAACCAAACACGAGAAGCCAGGGAGAGACGAGGAACGTAGACCATAGCATGGGAAGACAGCAAAGACAAGGAACCAACAAAGAGTGAGAGCAGAGCGAGAGCATATATAGCTGACAGAGACAAAGGGAGGGTTAACGAGCAGACAAGCAGCAGGTGTGAGAGGAGACAACGAGGGAGCCAAGGGGAAAGGAACACACACATACACAAGAGGGCAACAGGACAACAGAAAAACATGAGAACTAACATAAATCTAGAAATTACAACAAAACTGGAATTAAACCAATAAATCAAGAAAACAAGGAGCAAAGTAAAGAACAACAGAACCAAGACCATGACAGGACTGGAACGAAGATGGGCTTCCGAACCAAGCCAACAAGTCCCTTCCATTCCACTGAACCAAAACGTTTTATTTTTTTTATTTTATTTTGATTGAGAAGTGCTCTGCTTGGTTGAACTATGTAGAATAGATAGTGGGGTTTGTGTTTTATCTGAAAGAATCTTTTTGCTTCAACTTCCAATGATTTTAAGAGTTCTGAACTGAAGGCTAATGCTCATTTAGTGGACTTAGGTCCATCATGGTGTTACCATCTGTATCTTGAGAGACTGCTACAGTGGACTGTCTAGCACCGTTAGCTCCCAGCTATCTCTTGTCCAGCCACATTGTAGAGGCCACTTTACAAGCTCCAACCTTTCCTTTCTTTCTGCTGGACCCACTGAACCTGACCTCCTGGGGCCAAATACTCTAGCTCATTCTCGTTCAGCTTCATAACAGTTTAATACATTTCTAAGTCCTTGTCAATTTTTTACTTGAAAACCAAACAAAACTTCACTGTTTTGATTGCATTTTACATCTCTGCATCAGGGGGTCTGCACATTTATCTGCTGCTATGTCAAAGGACACCACAAATTAATTTAGCTATAAAACTTCAACATTCCTCAGAGATTCTTGAATGGATTCTTAACCCATTTTCCCCCTTTTTATTTGCTTGATTTACTTGTGCCAGCACTGTTTAGTGTATGTGTAAATACTAGATATAATAATATTCTGAAGGGAGTGAACCCAAAGAAAGGCCCCAGGCCCCGACAACATACCTGGGCAGGCGTACTGACTCCAATCATGATGAAGCGCTTCGAAAGGCTGGTAAAAGAACACATCATCTCCAGATTTGACCCAACATTTGACCCGTTCCAGGGTAAAGCCATAAATTGGTTTTACCTTGCTGCTCAGTGGGAGCAGCAAGGTAAAGTGGGAGGACTGCTGCCTTACAACAAGAAGGTTGCGGGTTTGATTCCTGGCCCGGGCTCTTTCTCTCTGAGCATGCGTGGGTTGTCTCTGGGTACTCTGGCTTCCTCCCACACTCCAAAGACATGACTGTTAGGTTAATTGGCCTCTCTAACTTCTCCCTGGTGTGATTGTGCACTTGAATGGACCGGTGACCTGTCCAGGGTGTACCTGGTACACACCCTGTACACCTTGTAGATGGCTGGAGATAGGCAACAGCACCCCTTGCGATCCCATTTGGGGATAAGCGTGTCAGAAAGTGGATGGATGAAAAATGCATAGTTTTATCCTCAATTTGAATGACCTATTAATTAGCT
>NW_015151729.1:108659-109663 GCF_000732505.1 Cyprinodon variegatus
TTCAACATTCAGTCTGACTATTGTTCTCTTCACAGCAACACTTATTATTGACACAATGCTGGAACACAGAGCACAAGGAGAGCTCCGCCTACTGGATGATGTTGACCTCTAGTGGATTTTGTGGAAAATTGCAAGTCTTTGGAAATAGTTCAGGATGCTCTTGGAGAGTTCCTTTATTCTCTGTGAACACTGTATGTGGAAAGGCAACTTGCAAATAACTTAGACAGACATTCAAATACTTAAAGCTGTTACTTTATCATGAGAACCATCTGTGTTGGTGGTGGAAGTAGGGAGATCTAGTAAGTTCCTGTTGTTACCTTATTGGAAACTCAGGGGTTGGTGTGTGTGCAAGCTTTCATCGTACTGCGGCAATGTGTATTGAGGCCCTGACAGAGTGAGGATAAATAATGAGGAAACATCTTATTCTTTGCTACTACTCATTTGGCCATGTACGGGTCAAGGCCTGAGGTAAACTCTTTATTTGTATTCTGTGCTTATCAGTGGATTTGTTATACTTACATTCTGTAATTCTATTCTTAATGTGTTTTTTTTTTATCATTTATACAATTTAATTAAGTCCTTTAAAAACACAATTCGAACAGTTCATATGGTCAGATTGGTTCAAAGTTTTATAATGAAAATCAGCTAATTGAATCAACTCATTGACTGGAACCAGGCTCAGTGTGAGCAGCCACCTGCAGGGGTAGACTGGGGTTCAAATAGACAGAAGCAGACATAGAGAAAGCAGCAGACAAAATGCAACTGTAAAAGGCGGCCCCGTCCAGAAAACACACAGCCAGGCAGACGAGCTCCGAGCCAGCGAGTCACAGTCAGAGAAACAGAATTGCATTGAAAAACAGGCAGATCTCCAACATCTATAAACAAAGGTGTTGATGGCAGCAGCACAGCTGATGTTTCTCTCCAGGATGGAGTCACAGCCAAACAGGAACAGACCAGATGAAGCTACTATGAGAAAAAGCAGAGAGAGCAAAACGTAGAGATTG
>NW_015151729.1:111378-112349 GCF_000732505.1 Cyprinodon variegatus
GCCAGGAATCGAACCCAGAACCTTATGACTTGAACCATTAGCTAAAATTCTCTTTTAAAGCAAGCCCCATAACCCTTACATTTTAAGTAAAACTCTCAACCTTATGTCAAACATTGTAGCGCTATGAACTTCTGGGTGGTGACAAAATGATCACTTAAAGCACACTGCATGATTGCCTCCGATGTAAACACTATTATAAATGACTTACTGCTGAAATACTGTCCCTCACATATTTTTCCATTCTACAGAGCTTATGTGGAGAAGCTCAGGCTGCAGCCACAGCGGAGAGGAAGTAGATGAGACGGGGTCGTCCAAGAGGAAACACCACATCCACCAAAATAAAACGTTTCAAATAAAGTAGCTTTGAGCTCTGGGTGCAGAAGAGCTGTGCCCCTGTTTGTCCTATCTTTTCTATTGAAGAGGAGCACCTATGCATGGACAACTTTTAACGAGACTCTATGGCCAAAGATTTTTGTGTCCCAGGGCGGAAATACGTCACCAATCCAAAAGTGAATTACGTTTATGCCCCTACACAGTGCTTTTTCTTTTTTATATGTACAAAACTTTGAGCTGTCTTGCTACTGGCATGTAACATATAAGTGAAAATGCATTGATTTGGTTACAAATAAAGAGAAACAATTAATGTTTAACTTCCACCGAAAGTCGAGATTTGATCGATAGTGACCCTTTGTGACTTTTCTCAGTTTCTTCCCTCTCTTGTTTTTGTCAGTTTATATATCTTAGCCCTGTGTGATGGCAAAGTTAAATCTTGTTCCTCTTAAGGTGTTTTTAGACTGATATGAATCTCAGGAGGACGTTGGTTGAATTTAAATTGTACAGTTTTTTACGGTGGCTGAGAAGTGCAAAACACATTTACAATTGAAAAACACATTAACAAATAAAAAACAAAATAACATTTGAAGAAACAAAATTATATTTTATGAAACAAATGTATTTTTGAAAAAAAAGTT
>NW_015151729.1:115849-119416 GCF_000732505.1 Cyprinodon variegatus
TTTCTCAGCATCACCCCTGGACAGGAGATTTCTAATTTTTGCAATGTTCCTCAGATGAAAGAAGGAAATTCTAGAAACCTCTTTTATATGGGATTTAAATGACAGGTCCTGATCAAAAATAAAACCAAGATTTTTTACTTTATTATGTGAAATCAGTTTAATCCCATCCAAATGAAGTGACTGACTAATCAGCTTTTTTGTCAAAAACTCTGGTCCAAAGAGTCTTTTGTCTGTATTTAGGAGCAGAAGTTAAGAGTCATCCAGCTTTTTATGTCTTCAAGACATGACTGTAATCTATGTAATGGTTTAGCTTCTGTGATGATCCTGGCACTGGAGTTGACTCTGTCTCCTATTATCACTCTGGTTCAGTTTCCATCCTCTTTGCAGTTATCTCTACTGGTTTCACCTGTCGCCACCTGTATACACGCTCCGTCCTGATCAGTCTCCAGTGCCTGATTGTTTCGAGTCAACCCTGTGAGAACCTTCCAGTCTGTTTCCTGAAAACCTGTCTGTCTTTCTGCCTGCCTGCCTATTATACTGTAGATCCTGTCTTGTCCCCTTATTTTTGAGCCTGCCTGACCTGAGACCAGCTCTGTCAGTCTCTGGATACCGGATTGATTACATGTGTTTATGACCCATTCTGCCTGTAAGTTACTGAGCCTGTCTGCCTTCCCCAATGCTCTGTGATACTCAGAGATCGGACCTGGATCTGAAACTGGACAAACCTGCCGGATATCCCCTCTGTTCTTCTGCTGGATTTCTGAACCTTTCTCTGGACACACTTCCTGTCCCTGGCTGACTCATAGAGTCCGGACTCCATCCATAGTCAGGTTAGTCCATCAGACAGTTTTGACTCAAACCTGCCAGTGCTGCTTCTACCTGTACCTCTGTCTCCAGGACATACCAGCATGCACACTAGAGCTGTACGCCTGAGAGTTAGCGTTTCTATCACCTGTTCAATAAACTGTTTTAAAACGTCACTGACCTGTTGTGGTGAATCTTTGGTCCGAATCCGGCACACATCTGGATCTGGATGTATAGATACATATAGTTAGTTATAATTAGCATAACAGTGGAAATTAATCCCATGCTGTTGTAGTGGGAAAAAAGTATTCAACTATTCATCCTAGTTAAATAAACGAAGATCGATGGATTTCACTCAGTTGGCACATTTATTCATATCTTTACAAAGAGAGAACAGTTCATCATACAGCCCTTATGGCACAGCATTCTGCCCAGTTCTGCATGAGCAGTGTTTGTTCCTCCTTACTTACAACAATAAAAAGTAGTCAGTATCAAAATAAATTACAGACACTTTGGTTAAACAGTAACATGTTATGAATAAACTTTGAGAAAGAATCTGGTTTGTTATGAGAAGAAGCTATGTCTGATCTACAAACACCATCCAGCAGGGAATGGTGTGGTCCTGAAGGTGAAACAGACTGAGTGAAAACTCTTATAGTGAGTAAATAGGATAAATTAATATATATTAGAAGAGAAATCAAAATTTTCCCACAACACTGTCCAAAAACTCTACTGATTGGGAGCATATATAATAAAGAGAATTGGTCCTAGCACTGATCCCTGTGGTACTCCACAGGTGACCTTTGAGCACCAGGGAGATTTGTCATTAACGTGAACAAACTGAAATCGATGAGATGGATAAGATTTAAACCAGTCTAATGCTGTTCCTTTAATTTCTACAAAATATTCAAGTCTTTCTAAAAGAATATTATGATCAACTGTATCAAATGCAGCGCTAAGATCCAACAGGACAACTACAGATACAAGTCCATTAACTGAGGCCATGAGAATATCATTAGTGACTTTCACCAGAGCTGTTTCAGTGCTATGATGAGCTCTAAAGCCAGACTGAAACTCTTCCTGAATTTTAGATAAGAAAGGAAGATTGGATATAGGTCTATAATTAACCAAGTCATCTAGGTCAAGAGAAAGTTTCCTAATTAAAGGTTTAATTACAGCAACCTTAAAAGCCTTTGGTACATATCCCTGTAACAGAGATAGATTATTCAGATCTAAAATAGAGGACAAGTAATCAAATAGAATACCTCCTTAAATAACCTGGTTGGAACTGGATCTAACATCCGAGTTGAAGGCTTAGAAGAAGACAATAACTTTGCTAACTCAGAAAGTTCAGCTGGATCAAAGCAGTCTAAACCTGGTTCAGATTCTATGACTACCTCAGATGCTGCCCCACCTTCCAGAGATAAACCAATCATACTTAGAGGAGTGCTCTATCTCAATCTTATGTATAAAGAATCCCAAAATCATTACTGCTAAGTGGAATGGACGGTTCAACAGAGCTGTGGCTCTGGGTAAGTTTGGCAACTGTATTAAAAAGATATATAGAATTAATCCTATTCTCCTCTATTAATGAGGAGAAATATGCTTCTCTTGCTTTACAAAGGGTCCTTCTGGTGTCACAAAGGGATGAAAAGCTAAAGTTAAAGAGAGATTTACTGGAAAAGAACAAATGTGACTCCTTTGACCACAAAACAAGCTTAAATCGGAAGGCAACTAGACTTTTGCTCAGTTTTCCTAAGATATTTCCACAACTATCCAGGAATCTACAGTATATCAGTTTTTTTTAGCTCACTCCAGATCAGTCAGTAATCTGAGTGCTGATGTCTTTAAGCACCATTGAGATCCATCCTCCTAAGCACATTCGAGGTGAAGGCAAGTGAGGCAATCATACCCAACCCTCTTTTTCTTGGGTTGTTGTAGCTTTAGTTTTATATGGATTTGTTGTTAGGTTATTTGAATCATGACAACTGTGCTCTTAAAATGTGTGTCCTTTGTTCTTGAGGTTCAAGTTTACAGCTGAATCTTGTCCCAGAGCTACTGGCTTTCCTCTGCTGAAACATGTCTTTTTTGTAGTTGTTGTTTGGTTTCTTTAGTATTGGAGTCATGTTTGGGATTAAACACTTTTTATTTGAGCATGTTGATGGGTTTGAATTTCAGTGGTAGAAAAGTCTTCATTCAGAGATTTTCCTGAAAACCTTCACAGACTGACATCTGCATTTTAAATCTTGGTTTTGAACTCAATATCATCGTTGTGGGTATTATGATATAAATTAGTGGCGTTTCTGTGTTTAAAGTAAACTAAATGAAAGAAAAAAGAAGTGGGCAAAATTCTAGAAAAAACTACAAAAGAGAAATAGTATATAGGGACCTCTTGTGGTTTTGGTGCAGTACTGTATTGTCTTTGCTCTGCAGATTCTTGTACAGAGTTCTGGTGTTTCCTGTGACTGTGGGCTGCAAAGCACAGTAGTACACAGCAGAGTCTGACAGACGGAGATCCTGGATCGTAAGGTTTACGGATTTCTTTTGTTGCTCAGTTTTGAGATCAGCATCAAATCTGTCCTCGCCAAACTCAGGGGAAATCTCTGCCTTGTCACCAAAATACTTAAGGATGTACTTGGGAGAACTATTTCCTTCTTGTTGGTACCAAAATAAATACGGATAGGTAGAACTTGTTTCAAAAATACATCCTAGAGTCACAGATTCTCCTTGAGCAGCAGCAACATGTCCTTCTGTCTGCGTCGC
>NW_015151729.1:119640-127441 GCF_000732505.1 Cyprinodon variegatus
TCTATCTTACCAAAGAAAAGAGCAGCTAGAATAATCCACAGCCAATGTTCCATCTGTCCAACAAGGTTTAAATCAGCAGGAGAAACTAGCTGATGTTCAACATTCAGTCTGACTATTGTTCTCTTCACAGCAACACTTATTATTGACACAATGCTGGAACACAGAGCACAAGGAGAGCTCCGCCTACTGGATGATGGCGCTCTTTAGTGGAGTTTATGGGACATTGCAGCTTTTTGTAGAGGATCCTCTTAGAGATCCACTGTCTTGGTCTAAAAAGTCATACCAGGGTGTTTTATCTTAAAAGTGATTCAGCCAGCAGTTCAAGGTTACTGAGGGTGAAGAGAGATTCCAACTCTGATGAGCAGGTAGTGACAAATTTACATAATTCACCACCCAAATGTTGCAGTTGATTTATAAAAATACACAAATGCTTTTGAATAATATCTTTCAATATTAAAGATTCTCATAAAAATAAGACATGACATTATAATATTGTAAGTGACACACTGATATTTAGAATGAGGCACGATGATGCTCATTGGTGCTCATTCTGCAAAGATGCCATCCTTAGATTAGGGAGAAAAACTGTTCATTTAGACCTAAAGAGTCAATAAAAAAAGACTATCCTTATTCTATATTTCTTCAAACTAAGGATTTCTCCAGGAGGTTGTGAGGAACAGAGTCTAGGCCAAAAATACAACCAAGATAAGTCATTGAAGTTATAACAGTTTATTTCAGAGGTGTGTTTGGTGAGCCTGGATCGAGCTCAGAGATCCGGGGATTGGCATAGTTTGAGAGGAGCAGGCTGGGTGGTAAATTTAAAGGGCTTTAGATATCTTGATGTAGTTCTGACCATCAGTTACTAGACTCCTTTAATCTTATTATAAATATTTTATATTATAAATTATATCTTTTTAAAATGGTGCCCCGATTTAATAATGTATTATTAGGCTGTCTAAATAAACCTGATGGATTATTAAAGACCCTATTTAGGAATATTCAATACCAGGATTAAGTCTCTCATCTTTCCTGTTTCTTAGTTGAAATCTCCAAAAAAGTAACCAATAGGTGCAACACACACTGATGGTATAGAACCTAATACAGAAACAACTGATAGGAATTACATCCCATTCAATGGCTGTTCCCATTAAAGGAAATGATAAGTTCTCCGCCTGATAGGACCGTTGTTAGATGGGCTGAAGGAGGTTCGTTTCAGTAGGCCAGTTATTTGACATTTCCCAACTAAACTACACATTTTCTCCCCTGCCCAGTGACCTATGCAGGTTTTTAGCACCTAATCATCACATTCTATAGAATAACAAAACATTCAAGAGATCAATAAATATAGAAATAAATTATTTGAGTTCTCTGAAATAGTTATATTTCAATAAATACTTTAAAAAGAAAGAAAGAAGACATAAAAACTACATGAAATAAAAAAATGAATTAAAGGTCAAGTCGCAAAGAAAGAGAAAAACAACTTATGAAAAAGGAAAAATAGAGTGCAATTATCAATAGATGGGGCTTATTGGGGTTAAAAAATGTTACAATAAAAACAGCGAGTTTACAGCGATATTAATACAATGATATTAAATCAACAAAAAACAACAAAATCAATTAAACTGTAACCCTAACCCTATCCATATGGAGAAGAAAGTGCTTTACAAGATAATATGAAAAGAAGATGACAGGACAAAACAGATAATATAAAAATCTAAAAAGAAAATCAGATAAACAGGATAAAAACAAACAAGGCATGATAGCTCAATTCAGTAACTGTTCTAAGATCTATATAGAAAAAGAAAACCAGAATATAAACGAAAGGAAAGCATTGTCCAGAGAAGGAAAGGCCTGTCTGAATGGATGTGTTTTCAGCTTTGATAAAGTAATGGATTGCAGCTCTGGAGGTGAAGCTTCCAACAACTTAAGGCAAAACAACGATCAATGTTTGCTTCTAGTCATGCAGGGTTAGAAGCTCTGAACAACATTGTGGCGAATATTTAGAAGTTTAGGTAACTATGCTGCAGTAAGGGTTGTTATGACAACAGCAACACTTAAAAGTCTATCTTAAAAAAAATAATAGGAAACTGGTGAAAAGAATAGAGAATGTCATACAGGCCTTATTTGGAGGATATGAGAGAAACCAAGCAGCTGCATTTTGGATTAGTTGAAGTTTACAAAGAATAAACTGGCCAGACTGTAGTCCATCCTTGAACAAATGGATGCATGCATTGTCTTTAAGGTCAATCCAGGACAGAAATGGTTTTGTGTTTTGATTGGAGTCCTACCTGAAAAAAAGCCTCGTTCCACTCAGAAGAAGAAGGCAGAAAACACAATAAAATGTCAAAGTCTCAGTAAAAATAACACAATAGGATTTCCTTTTATGTTTTCAAAAAAGAAAAAGATTGACCAACCTGTGGGGGAGAATGGGACAGTTTTTTTTTTTTTTTTCAAATTCAAGATGGATGGGATTGTGGTTGGGTTGGGTAACTCTAGAAAACTGATATATTAGTTGGAATTTTTAAACCTCCATCAATATGCTTAAATTTGTTTCTAATTATAGATTTCATTTGCTCATATTCTAAGAATGTATTTTTTTTTGTTAATGCCATATTGCAAATTTAATCTAGCAAATGTGATAAACTCCGTACGTTCAAACAAATGATCCAGATATGTAATACCTTTATTCTTCCAGTACGGAACGTTTATCACATTATTATTTTGTAGAATGTCAGGGTTATTCCAGATGGGTGTACGACTGCACGGGATAAGTGATGACTTCGTCATTTTAAGAAATTCCCACCATGCTGTCAGGGAAGAGCTGATGTTAATATTTTTAAAACATGGGTGCCGCTTGATATTAGAGCTAATAAACGGCAAATCTGAAATTATGATATTACTGCATATATCCTGTTCTGTGTCTATCCAGGGCTCATCTAAGGGATTATATTTTATCCATTTAGAGATGTATTGTAATCTATTTGCTAAGTAGTAGTGTTGGAAGTTAGGTAAATCTAGTCCCCCTCTGTCTTTAGTTTTCTGTAGTGTCTTTAAGCTGATACGAGGGGGTTTGTCCTTCCAAAGAAATTTAGAGATGGAAGAATCTAGAGATTTAAACCATTCGGTTGATGGTTTATTTGGGATCATTGAAAATAGGTCGTTAATTCTTGGTAAGACCATAATTTTAATTGAGGCTACCCTACCTATGAGGGAGATCGGAAGCTATTTCCATCTTTCTAGATCCTCTTCTATCTCTTTTAGAGGGATGTGGTTGAGTTTTGGTAACTCAGCTCGTTTAGATGACACAGTAATTCCCAAATATTTGATATTTCCTGATTGCAATTGTAGACCTGAGGGATTCTGTAGAAAGCAATTAATTGGTAGTATTACAGATTTAGACCAATTTATAGAGTAATATGAGACTTTTGAGAAAGATTCTAGTAATCTAATTACTAGAGAGAGGCAAGTGTTTGAGAGCTGGAGATAAAGTAATATATCATCTGCGTAAAGACTAATTTTATGCTCTATTTTCATGCCTTTTATACCTTTAACCACATTAGTTTGTCTGATTGTAGCAGCTAGAGGCTCAATGAAAATAGCAAAAAGTGAGGGGGAGAGTGGGCATCCCTGCCTGGTGTCCCTCTGGAGACAAAAGCTGGAAGATGTTGGATTATTTGTCCTGACACAGGCTGTTGGGAAGCTGTATTTATAAAGGAATTGCCAAAGCCAAATTTATTTAGAGTAGCAAATAAAAAATTTCAGTTTACTCTATCAAATCCCTTTTCTGCATCTAAAGACAATATGTAGCATTTAATATTTTTACTGTAGGAATAATCTATTAAATTAGATTATTCTTATGGTAAAAATATTAATATTTCCGTTTTTTTGTGTATCTTAGCCCTGTTTGATGGAAAATGTAAATCTGGTGACTCTTAAAGGTGTTCTCATATGTTAAGACCTGGTCTCAGGAGGAAATTATTTGAACTTAAATTGCCCTATCTTTGGTTGGAAATAAACATAAAAAACAAACATACAATCCACTTTCAGATCGTCTGATGACTTTTCTTTTCACTGAGCCAAAAAAATAACACTAAATCTGTCGCATTGAACGTCTTAGTGTGATATCAAAAGTACAAAAAAACAGGAAACAGAAGCTTATTTTAGCATGATGAAACTGCCAGCATGCTTGTAGCTTCCACAGCAGCTCTGTCTCTATGCTTTACTATTTCAAGTCTTTGTCATAAGTCCATTGACTCAACTATCAGTTAACAGTGTGTGAGGCCCTCTAGTGGATGTGGTGGAGTATTGCAGGTTCTAGTACAGAGTTCTGGTGTTTCCTGTCACTGTGGGCCTCACAGCACAGTAGTACACAGCAGAGTCAGTCAGCTCAGCAGAGGAGATCAGCAGCTCCATCTGGGTTTTATCATCACTCACTTTGAAGGAAAAACCAGGAACCCCCTGAGATATTTCTTTTCCAGTTCCTAAGTGAGAGATCAGGAACTCTGGAGGTTTTCCAGGATATTGTCGATACCAGAAGAAATAATCAGAAGCAGTTGCTTGTGTAGAAAAATTGTAGCTCAGAATAACAGAAGTTTCCTTCAAGCTGATAACTTCCGCATTATGTGGAGTCAATTGATTACATCTGATCCCTAAAGGGAGAAATATTTAACAGTTGTTAGTTTTCAGATGCTTTGTATTGATACTTTGAAACATGTTTAACACATTTCAAGGAAATTAAGGAAGACATATCTGTAATCATTTTAGTTACTATTCACACAAATTAGCATGATTTTGACCTGTTAGCAGTGAGGCGACCAGCAGAGAAAGTCCATAATAGTCCATGATGATCAGAGTTAATGTTTGAACTGTGTTGAATGTGGAAGTTTGTGTCTCTTCTATAGTTCAGTAACAGCTCAGCTCCTCCCTGAAGCTCTCAGCTCCTCCTTCCCTTGTTAGCAGACAGCTTCTTCTGTCACAATACATAGCGTCAATTCACAACAGGTTTCTTCTCTGGAAACTTTACAGAGACAATCAGATTGTTCAAAGGTTTGTATTTAAGGAAAACCAGCTGATGCATCAAGTGTTTAACTGTGGGCTATGCTACTCATGGTTGAGCATTTGGGACAAAATATATTCGCTGGCACTGTGTCGTTGATTTTACAGCAACCCCTCACACTTAACATGCATGCAGCAGTGGGGTAAAGAAAACCTCCCTTTTAACAGAAAAAAAAACTTCCAACAGAACCTGGCTTATTGTGAGCAGCCATCTGCTGAGGGGTTCAATAGGGCAGAAGCAGACATACAAGAGGAACATAGAGGCGGTGATCTATAAATACTTTCTTTGTTATAAAAGGTAACAGTTAATATTAATCCATATATGGGCCCTTGCTCAATCTGAATACTCCAAATTGGCAGAATGCATTCATGGTAGAGGTTACATGGGTGATTCAAACAATGCTAGCAGTAAGGAGAAGGGCTTTCTTTCTCCAGTTTATTTATCTTACTGACCTCCAGACATTCCTGAGGATGAGCATGAAATGGATTAGGTGGAGAATGAAATTGTTATCCTCACCTACTTGTCTTAAAGGGGAACGCCGTTTATTTTACATTGGGCCCTTGATTTTATGTTATTACATCATGTTCTACTCACCCATATGAATTTTGTGTCATGTGGAGCCGTTCTGAAGATATTCTGTTAGGTTATATCCAAGTAACGTCTTCCTATGGGCAACGACTTGAAGGCACAAACTAAACTGTTCATTATTTATTTTTTATGTTACGCCAGCATTCAGAACTTGTAGGCGAATCCCTGTCCCCCAGACATCCACGGTTATATTTTTTATATTTATATATTTTAAAAACAAAGCAGTGTGTGCATGACATCATATCAAAGAGGTTTCTTTCATCAGTGCAATATTGCAAAAATGAGAAATCTCCTGTCCAGGGGTGATGCTGAGAATCTAGTCCATGCATTTGTTACTTCAAGGCTGGACTATTGTAATTCTTTACTATCAGGAAGTCCACAAACTGTAGTTAAAAGTCTTGTTTTAACTGTAGTTAAATGCCTTCAGCTGATCCAAAATGCTGCAGCCAGAGTTCTGATGAAAATGAAAAAGAGAGATCATATCTCTCCTATCCTGGCTTCTCTTCATTGGCTTCCTGGTAAATCCAGAATATAATTTAAAATCCTCCCTTTCACAGCTCACTTACAAAGCCTTAAATGGCCAAGCTCCATCTGATATCAGAGATCTGATTGTTCCTTGTGTTCCTAACAGAGCACTTCACTCTCAATCTGCAGGTTTACTAGTGGTTCCTAGAATTTCTAAAAGTAGAATGGGAGGCAGATCTTTTAGTTCTCAGGCTCCTCTCCTGTGGAACCAACTACCAGTTTTAGTCCGTGAGGCAGACACCCTGTCTACTTTTAAGGCTAGGCTTAAAACTTTCCTTTTTGATAAGGCTTATTTTAGGAATCCAGTTTCTGTGGGTTGTTTGTGTGTTTTTCTCCCTTCATCACCAGGTGGACCTCCCTGCACACCTGCGGCTCGTTAGATCATTACTGGAGGAGCATTTGAGCAGTGGGCAGTTTTGGGTACTCTAGCTAAACTGAGATTAGCAGAGTCTAACCTAAGCCTCTGAGTCTTATCTAGTTTTTGTCTTTGCACCTTGGCAGGAAGCCTTCCTGAGTAACTGGATACCAGGACCTTCTCCCCTTGGAAGGATTGACTGAGTACACACTGAGCAGGGCAAAACCTCCACGTGATCCGTTCAAGTCCTCAACGGAAATCCAAGTGAAAGTACGCTCCTTTACTCCTCTGGGTCCTACGCTTGTCTATCTGCCCGTCCTCCGAGTTCACTCTTCTCTGGATTCTTACGGTCCCTGAACTGATCACTGTGATCTCCCCTTCAGACTTTCCTGTTCACCAGTCCACTGAGTTCCAGATCCAACTTCTGTATTTCAACAACATTGAATATACCTGTTTAACCGTTTCCCTTGGTCTCTGAGTGGTTCTCTGCATGTGGGTCAGATCGCTTAAACCAATCATGACAGCTTATAGTTAGGCTGAGGTTATCCTGAGCTATCGCTATAGTCATGCTGCTATAGGCTTAATGCTGATTTACACTCAGAAACAAGTTTGTCTGTGAGTGTATCGCAGTGAATGCAAATGCGCCTCTGCCCCTTCAGCAGACACTCTGCTGCACCTCTCCAAAATTGTAGCAAACTGCAGACAGGAGGCCTCAGATTGGACAAATCTACATCCGCTCTGCACTATGCATATTTCCTGTTTGGTACCTTACCAGTTTGTTTTGTTAGTATGACCGCCATTGTGGAAAACCAATCATGAAATGGACCAGCTAGAAAAGTAAGGTGCGCGAGAATGCTAGCACCCTCTTTCCTACTGGATCCCCGTTTTTTTTTTGGCCCTCATGTCCCTCCATTGTAGACAAACTTACCCCCACTTTCTCACCGCCTCAGCCGTTTCTAGACCCACAGCTAGTTTGTGATCTGCCTCTGGCGTTGTGGCGGGGAATAAGATAGCAAATCAAAATACAAATCAAAAATACATGCAACAAGCTCACTGCAACAGAATGCTGCGGGAGGAAAACCAGCCCTTTAGACTGCTGTAGGACATAGGGATCCCTTTTTCATCACTCTCCTGCATTCCATCTCTGTTCTCCCACTGTGCAGAATCTGTTAGTTCAATCTCTAACGTTCTGCTGTCTCTGCTTTTTCTCATAGTAGCTTCATCTGGTCTGTTCCTGTTTGGCTGTGACTCCATCCTGGAGAGAAATATCAGCTGTG
>NW_015151729.1:128339-129787 GCF_000732505.1 Cyprinodon variegatus
GTTTGCGAGAAGATGGAATCAGAAGACATTGCTTTCGAAGCATTTCAAAAAGAGGGCGTATTTTGTAGAAGCGGTCTGTGCTGTTGTTGAACTGGTAATTGTCATTGAAATGAATGAAGCGACGTAGTAGCTTGAATCTTTTCCTTGGCACGATGTCAGCTATCAGGTTGTAACGAGAATCATGATGCCAATAATCCTCCATGGCAGGGAAACTAAAAACACCCATGACGAGGAGCATTGCAAGGAAAATTTCTATCTCCTCAGGACTACAGTTGATTGGATCCCCCAATTCTTGGGCAGAGTAAAGGTTGGTTTGGTGAGCAATATGTTGAATCATCTCATCTGTAAAAAGTGACTTGAAATACTGCAAGGGTGTTTTCACACATTCAGGAGCTTCAAATACAGAAGCAGGAATATGGATTTTATCAATGTCTTCATATTTCCAGATTCTTCGAGTGGCTTTCTTTGGGTTTGGAGGTGTGCTTTGCTCAAGAGTTTCGTCCAGTTCTCTTACTGATATTCTTTTGAGAATGTTTTTTCCTTTACGTCTTTTCTTGCGGGGTGGTGGTTTAGATTAAGTACTTGTGTTTGGAGTCTCCTCATCTTCCTCCTCTTCAAACATGGACTCAAAAGAAGTTTCATCTTCCTCTTGTGTGGGATGATAGTCAGGATCTTCTGTTGGGTCATCATCACTCAGATCAGCATCAGAATCTTGAGGGTGTTCTGGTATCAGAGCCTGGGAATTGTGTGTCCTTGAAGCATAAAAGGTTTTGCTGTCCATGTAGAATTTTCGATAAAAAAGGAAAATGTATATGCAAATATAAAAAAGATGTAAATCCATGCATCAATGAAGTGGTTGTAATATGTTAGCATTAGAATAAGTCAATAAGGGATATAACAACTAAGAAAATGCATGTATAAGTGATCCAATCACTGAACTTTACAAAAGAAAGTATTTTCCAACTACATTAGTATTGTGCCTATGCCTTCATTATAAATGGACAAATCAACCATTTGGTAACATGTGTTTTTAGAAAATTATTTAACCCTTATAAGATTAGCTTTTCATCACAATATTTCTTTCCAATGTTTAGTAAAGCCTCTGACATTGTTTCATGTTGAAAAAGTTTCCCTACCTTTCAAATATTTGACAAAAAGAGCTGTCTTTTCTTAGCATGCTCATCCCTCTCCTAACTTCCTGTGTGGACAGTTCTTAAAAAGGTCAAAATTTCAATGACACAGTGCATTCTAGTGGAGTTTATGAGTATTACATGTCTAAACCGATTGGTAGAAAAGACTGAATAAGGTATATCAATTTCAGTGCATGCCCGAGTTAGATATAAAGCCTCAAAATATGCTCTACCAATTTGTTGAGCAGAACGCTAAAGGGTTAAACTGTTAAAAATGCATACAAGGGCACAATGCAACCTTTTAGTGTACTGTAATCT
>NW_015151729.1:133158-136169 GCF_000732505.1 Cyprinodon variegatus
ATATAAGTGAAAATGCATTGATTTGGTTACAAATAAAGAGAAACAATTAACGTTTGGACGTTCATTTTAGAGAAAAAAAATACATTGTAGGGAAACAAATTTACATCTAAAAAAAAATTGACCGTTCGGAAACACTTGTACAAGTGCAAAGACAAAACTGCAAGTGGCAAAACACAGTTACATAGCCAAAAACAAATTAACAAAAGACGGCTACACGGAAAGGGAATGTCCCAATGGCCGGATGTGACGTCACGATCACCCTGACTTGTAGTACAAACAGCTCAATCTGTAGTCCTCCTGCTTCACGTGAAAAGTCAGCAGCACCCACGGTCAGTTGGCTATGGTTAACGTAAAGACACCCAAATTTAGTTGCAAGACATTGTGGGAAGTGATGATGCAAGTGTTTATCGCCCAGTTTGAAAGCTCAGAACAGAGGATCCAGTTTTCAAAGCAGACAGACAGACAGATTTCTCAAAAAAGTTTAAGTAAACTAATATGCAGTGAACAGCAGAGGCGCCTAAGGCAGGAACATCTGCAGGGAGAGAACACAGGTTAGTGACCAGGTCTATCTGGTGGGGGATTATAATGAAAATGTGAGTCACTAACCTGGTCTTAAAGTTCAGGCAGTGTCCAGAGTATGCGATTGGTTCCAGCTGGTCAGCGACCAACAAGACGTTGCGGACGCTGCTCAGAGAGTGCCAGATGTTAAAGTCCCTGAGATCAGAGATTGGGCAGGAGAACCGAGGAGACAAAGAAGGGCAGGATAATCCAGAGGGTGAAGTCAAAGCCTGTGTCGAGGAAGTGCCAAAGAGTCCGGGCCAGGAGAACAGAGATCTGAATAGGTACCAAAGGGAAATCCAGGACTGTGTTTGCAGTAGAGACTGAAAGAAAAACAATCCAGTACTGGCGCGGCGCCGCCATTTTGTAGTTTTTTTCCTTTAAGCCTACACTATAATGCGAGTCAAAAAAACTACACGACCCAAAAACCAACAGTGATTCCGCTCTTTTCACCCGCACTCAAAAACAACAAGAATGGGGCTCTGTTCGAAATCCTGGGCTGCATCCTCCAAGGACGCGGTCTACTTAGACTGGATCCTTTGAAGTCCGTGAAAATAAGGAGACCGGAAGAGTTTTGGCTGTGAATTCGACCAGGTCTACCCTTCAGCGGTTTTATCGCCGTAAGGTCTGTTGCTTAGCAACCGCGAAAGTTGACACACAAAGCAGGAAAAGAATGAANTCTAGTGGATGTTGTGGAGTATTGCAGGTTCTTGTACAGAGTTCTGGTGTTTCCTGTCACTGTGGGCTGCAGAGCACAGTAGTACACAGCAGAGTCTGACACTGCAGCAGAGGAGATCGACATTTTCATTTCTTCTTTATCCACTTCAAATGTTAACCTGTTGAGCTTTTGCTCTGCCGCTGAAGGGGAGTGGGAAAACAGGAATTTTGGGGGTTCTCCTGGGTTTTGACGATACCAGAATAAAAAAAGCGCGTTGGCTTTGGTGAAGTTGCAGGACAGGGTAATAGTGCTCCCCTCTAAAGTGGACTCTTCATTCTTGAAGGCAGTAATTTTTTGACTTTGGACTCCTAGAAAGTAAAGTTATCTGCTTAATTAATTCAGCATAAAAAACAACTTCAGAAATATTTGTAGATATTTGAATACATTTTCAAAAGCCCTGAAAAATGTAGGTTTAATCTGACCTGTTAGAAGTGAGGCAATAAGCAGAGAAAATCCATAATATTCCATGATCTGCATAGTTCATGTCATGTGTGTTGAACTGTTTTCAATGTGGAAGCTGTTGTCTCTTCTTTACTTCAGTAACAGCTCAGCTCCTCCCTTAAATCTTTGAGCTCCTCTTCTATTGGTAAGACACATGTTTTAGACTTTCAGGGGAAATTCAAGGTGGCAGTTTACACTACAGGGAGTGACAATCTTCACAGCCTTGGGCATGGAACTATTGTACATTCTATTTCCTATAGTCTTTCTTCATCCTAAAGGTTCTCCTGATGGTGCTGACAAGCAGTGCAATGCACAACAGAAGGAAGTTTGAAGCACACAAAAAAGTGAGATGTAGAAAAACCCTGCACTCACATGTCACCACACACTTTACCTTCATACATGGAACTGGTCACAGCTGTATAAACATTTTCACTCCCCCTCTCCCCTACTCTAACTATATATGACAATCAATGTAAAAACTGTGAAGACTCCTATTATTTGTAAAAATAAGAAAGGCAAGAGTGTCATTAGGCTGTCAAAAAGAGACTTTGTCATGACACCTCAGGGATACTGTGGCATTATGGTGGCGCATTTTGTAGCACTACTACCTTGCAGCAAGAAGGTCCTGAGTCCAACAGAGTTTGCTTATTCTCTCCGGGTACGCTGGCTTCCTCCCTCAGTCCAAAAACATGACTGTTAGGTTAATTAGCATCTCTAAATTGTCCTTAGGTGTGAATTTGTGTTTGTATGGTTGTTTGTCTCTGTTTAATCCTGCTATGGATTGGGTGTACCCCGCCTACCACCAAAAGACTGCAGAAATAGGCACCGGCCCCACAGTGGCCCTGATGGGTTAAGCGGGAGAACATGGAAGGATGGACCTAAGGGTTACTTGTTACAGCTTATCAAAAGCTGCTAACAAAATGGTTGAAAACATAAAGTCTGTCAGCTCACTCTATTTTGATTTACACCATTCGTATTTATGAATAATGTAAAACAAATGTAAAACATATTTAGCTGCTGCATTGAATTAGATAATAGCTTTAAACTGATCATTGTAATATTAATGAAACAGTAATTATGACATGAGTTTGCCACACCCATATTTTTATCAGGATCATACCTCCACAGACACACATTCTTGTGGAGACTTTCTATTGACTTCCATACGTTTCTTAGCCTAAACCTAAACATTACGGGTTCAGACCTAACCTAACCCTAAGCCTTAACCAGCTTTTATACCCATGGGGACCAGACATTGATCCCCACTAGAGCACTTAGCAAGAAAAGTACACCA
>NW_015151729.1:138934-140295 GCF_000732505.1 Cyprinodon variegatus
TCTATCTTACCAAAGAAAAGAGCAGCTAGAATAATCCACAGCCAATGTTCCATCTGTCCAACAAGGTTTAAATCAGCAGGAGAAACTAGCTGATGTTCAACATTCAGTCTGACTATTGTTCTCTTCACAGCAACACTTATTATTGACACAATGCTGGAACACAGAGCACAAGGAGAGCTCCGCCTACTGGATGATGGCGCCCTCTGGTGGAGCTACAAGGTGCTTGACTTAACACCTTAATTTTATTCTTTTTATATTATTTGTTATATTATTTATTCTTTGAACTTCTTTCTACTCATCTATATGTCACTGTCACATCCAAACGTTCTCTTTGTAGATCAATATAATACCTTTTTTGAAAACCCCTTTTTCCCCCCACTTATTTATTCTGTCCTCTGAGGAGCTCATTCCTTATTGTCGTCCTGTGGACTACAGATTCCTCTGTCTATTTTAGGGTTACCTTTTGGGTGCGGTGCTCCCTCTCTTAATTTATTCCCTCTTGGTCTGGGGATTCTGGTGGGCAAACCTCTATTGTTAGGTTTGTTGTGGTACAGTTAATGGAAATTAATTGTATAACAATACACTGAGCTTGGTTCTGCTGGAGGTTTCTTCCTGTTAAAAGGAATTATTCCTCTCCACAGTCGCTAAAGGCATGCTGGATGTAAGGGATTTCTTTCGAGTGTCTATAAGTCAATGCAATCAGCTGGTTTTTCTTGGACAGAAAATTTGATCTGGTTGCATTGTCACTGTAAGGTGCCTTGAGATAACATATGTTGTTAAATGGTGCTGTTGTGCAATTTCACCAGAAGAGTATGAATTTATTAAATAAGTAAAATTGGAATTTTTGAAATGATATATTAATTAAAAGAGAAATGGGTTAGCTTAGCTGGCCCCAGGGGCTCTGGTCGGTACGGGTCCAGCTGAAACAAAGAAAAAGTTAGCTCATGATATAGCCTCTACAATGTGTCCAGTATGAGTTAGACGTAGGTCACTATTCTATCCAGTCCACTGCAGCAGACCCACACTTGCTCGTTCAGTCTATTCAGTGAGCATTAGCATTCAGTTAAACTCTTGAACCCACATGTTGAATCAGGAAGCTTATTTCAAATAAAACACAAACAGGGTCTATTCTACCCATTTCACCTAATCAAAGCATCAGTTCGGAAAGGGGAAACAATGGATATTAATGTTTTGGCACGGTGGGATGGTAGGCCTTCGCCTCGCCCCTCTTCTCCACAAAGCCCAGATGTTCCTTTTCTGGAAATATTTTTATTTTTTTCTCATAACATGAACAATGTTTGTAAGATTGGCCTACAGTTGACATCCTCTCCACATAGCCATTCTGAAATGTGACAAAACCA
>NW_015151729.1:140771-141833 GCF_000732505.1 Cyprinodon variegatus
GTGTACCTTTAAGGAAAATGCCACAGAAACTTTTATTCAAGCTTACTCTGCTACTTCATTCTTGGGCTGCAACTCAGTAGATGAGCTATTAGATAACTTTCAGTCTAAAGTCACAGACATCATTGCTGCATTGCTCCAATTAAAGTGAAAGTCTTTTCCGGAAAGAAATAATCTCCTTGGAGAAGTGCTCCAGCAGTTAGAAGTGAAAAAAGGGAGCGTTGAAAAGCTGAACGCAGGTGGAGAAAGACGAGACTCCAGGTTCACAATGACATCTTTAAAGCGAGACTTTACAGATATAGCTTACAACTGAGAAATGCAAGAGAATCTTTCTTCTCTGAAATCATTAACAACAGCATTAATAATACTCGTGCGTTATTTGCCACAGTCGACAAGTTAACAAATCCTCCTGGACTCCACTCCACCAGGGCCTGCAATGAATTTGCTAATTTCTTTACTGAGAAAATCCTAAAGATCAGAGGATCAGTTTATACATCCATATCAAGTTCAGAACCAAAGTTGTCTCCAACTGGAATTGATCTTGACCAAATGTCCCAATTCAGCCAAATAAACTATAAAAGCTTAGAGGAAATCATTCAGCAGCTAAGTTCCTCCTCCTGCTGCCTTGATGTTCTACCCACAGCTTTCTTTAAGAAAGTTTTGCCTGTCATAACGTCTGATTTGACTCAGATAATGTTATTATTTCATAACATATGAATGATAAGTTACTGAGTTAAAAAATATAAGTTAACATTAATGTTGATAACACAGTTCATGTGTTAACTGTGGTTAATTCGGCCCTGCATTTATTTGGAGTTGCAATGAGGTGGACTCTATTACCCAAGATGCTCTAGGAGCAGGAAGTAGAGAAAAAAAGGTTGTATTGTTGAGCCGAGCCAACTGGCGCACGCTGTATGTTATTTTTCCTTCACCGTTCTTCACTGAAGTTCAAACAAATGAAACTGACCGTCTCGCTTCGTCCTATTTAGTTGTAAGTCACAACAGATAATAAACACGTCCCTTCTGTCAGGTGTTTTCCCGCAGTCCCTAAAAACAGCAAATATC
>NW_015151729.1:144673-151086 GCF_000732505.1 Cyprinodon variegatus
TAGAGGATGTTTTGGAGTATTGCCGGGTTTCTGGCGTTTCCTGTCACTGTGGGCTGCATAGCACACTAGTACATGGCAGAGTCTGTCCCCGCAGCTGAGGAGATCAGCAGGTCCATCTGGGTTTTATCAAACCTGTTCAGCTAAAAAACCCCACCGTTCAAGCCACCACACCCGGCATGCTGTCCTCCCCTTCCTGGCATCTACCACATCTCATCTACATCCGCCTCTTGTGCTCCTGGGAAGTCTTGTACGAAAATCACTTATCACATATTTATTGGACATTTTTTGTGCTATATAGTCAAGTGATTGAACAAGACAGATTTGTAAATGCAATACCAATTATAGGGACATCGGTCAACCTGATCTCTGACATTTCCTGCCAATTTTTTTTAGTTTCTCTCTCAATTAAACAAACATACAAAAAAAACCCACAAGATAATAGTCATAGCAAATGTTTAAGTCTCAACTTACACAAAAAAATAATGTTTAATACATATAAAGATACAACATTTTAATCATGATAAGAAATAGAAGGGAGTGGCCATGCTTGTTCACTTAATCTCAAGACAAGGCTGCTGACTGAATAATGAATCTGTGAATTTATGCATTTGTCAGTCAATGCAGATTTAAGAAAAGAGGCAAGAATGTCCTGTTTTTGCATGCTTATAAAGACTGAAAATAATTTTAAAAACCCCACTGGTTTGCATAAAACAGTTTTTCTGATTTTAGAATATTTAAAATTCAGGAAAATTTGAAAAAAAAAAAAAAAATCAAACTTAAGGTGTTTTTCATACTCAAATCTTGTTGTTGCTCTGGGCATGAGCAAACAAAGATTCTTTTTTTTCTTCGTCTCAGATTTAAACACAGAAGCATGGTGGGTTGCGAGTAAAATAGTCTTTCTGTAAAATTGACAGACCGTAGTAGCCACGTTTGTTCATTTCTTCCACCCCGAGTATCAATAGGTGCAAAAAGCAGTTTGTCCCAAAATGAAAGATGGGGAAGGACCCACAAAGATTATTGAGACACATTGGGATTTTGCTAAAAAACATATTTTTGGCCCTATGAGAAACTGACCATGGTGTTTTTCCAGACAACGGAAAAAGGTATGATAACTTTCAGCTCTCTACCAAACAGCGTCATAACAAACCAGCTGCAAATCCACGTACATTAATAGTAACTGAAGATGCTGAGAATGAGATTAAATGCTTCTGCACACATCCCTTATGTTGGGTGTTTTTCCCTTAAAAACAACAATTATACAACCATTGTTGAAAAAGAGAAGCTTGGACAAATTGGTCCTGCAGATTTACAGGCGCATCCCAAACATCCCCTTTATCGGTAAGATTATTGAAAAAAGTTGTGTTTCAACAGTTAAATGTCTTCTTAACAAAGACAAGTTGCTTTGCTGTCTTCCAGTAAGGTTTCCGTGCCAACAACAGTACAGAGACTCCCCTGATTAAGGTGTTCAATGACACCCGTATAAACTCAGGCCGTTTCTCAATTCACAAGAACGCGAGTACAGACTTGTGTTCTCACCAAGTATATTCTTGAGAAGAGCACAGGAAAGTGTGGACTTGGGGCCATTGCCCTTGGAGGTTTGCTAGTTTCTGCGGTCCTCTCAACTTCTGTCATTTAAAAAAAAATGACACATTAAATCAGTAAATGGGCCATATAGTGACTGTTGTGCCATATGCCATGATCATGGTTTTTGGACATTGGGAACCAGTTTCCATATTTCATCTTGACATGATGACCAGAGGAGAACATGCAGCTTTGGTGAATAACAGCTTTTTAGCAGAGGCCTCCACAGGCAAGTCACATGGTAGCCCACAGAGGTGTGATCTACCACCCCCCTCTGTGTGAGGACATACAAAATCACAGAGCATACAACATTTTTTCTCTTTGCCTTCTCTCCCTTGCCCATGAAGCTGGGGTCTATCTCCAGCAGGATAGAGATCTTCCCGGAACGGAAAAACCCAGATCTCCTCAAGGATAAGTTATTGTGGTAACCTTTCAGAACCAAACTGCTGCAAACCAGGCCTTTTGCAACACATTTCTCTTGAGTTTCAGAACTTATACGGCCAGACTGAATGAGGAGCCTGCCCTGCTGGGAGCCTGAGACAAAGAGGACCCATGTTCTGAGCCATTGAGACAAAAGAGAGCCTGGTCTGACCGCTAAGATGCAGCTGGATTAACCTCAACCTTTCCAAATGGACATAGACCAAAAGGTGTGCTGGTCTGGCATGATTAGGGACAGAACAAACAACATGTGTTTACTGATAAGTAAAGACAACGTCAACAGAATGGACTGCATGCTACGCTATGCTACAGGAATATGTGTTGAGCTGTTGCTGAAGGTTGGAGAAGCTTTATTTCACTAAAGGGTCTAAACACTGATATAACATTAGTGTTCATGTGTTCCTCAAATGCTCACTACATTTCCATTACCGAGTATGACAAAGAGTCGTTTAGTGGAATCCTGATGTCTATTCCCTGCTAGCTATTTCAAAGAAGGTAAAGAATCATTAACTAAAGGTTATTGGTTCCTGATTAAGCAAATCATTTAATAACACATTATTTGGCCAAATAATGTTTTATTCACCTCATGGATTGGCATTGTGAATTGGTCTGAAAACATTAAAATTTCTCTAAGTTAGTGAAAAGCTAATTTGATCATATCCCAAATTCTTCCAAAAATCAAACTTTAATATGGTTTTCAACCATGCTTCGCTCCCTCTTTGTGCATAGTAGTTTAGTTTAGTTGAGTTTCACTGGTCTTAGAAGTTTTAAACTGAAATGTGTTTGACTTGGAGCTGAATGATTTTATTTTGAACACAAGTGGTGAATTTATTCCATGTATGTGCAGAATATGTGCAGTGGGAAAGGGGTGTATAAGCCTTTTACCACCTGAAGAACATCTCCAGGATTAAAGGACTAATGTCCAAGCAGGAAGTAGAAAAACTAATTCATGCATTTATTTTTAGTAGAAATGATTACTGCAACAGTGTCTTCATAAATATTCAGACACTTGTAGCTGATCCAAAACGCTGCTTCCCATGATCTCACTAGAACTAAGAAGTTAGAAAACATCAGCCCGGTTCTGAAGTCCTTCCACTAGCTCCCTGTACCAGAGAATAGACTTTACAATCCTTGTGTTAGTCTAGAAATCAGTGAATAGATCAGCACCTGAATCTATAACAGATCTGTTGTCAGTAGATCAAGCTCCCAGACCACTCCACTTCCTGAGGCAGAAATCAGGAACATTTGTGACGTTTGTGTTTTTAATGATTATTGAAAAGAACAAATAAACACTGGTAGCATTTTGTAAGAACTTCTATAAACAGATGTCTGCATTCACTTAATGAAAAAAGACACATTGGTTGATGTGTGGAAAAAAAAGTTAAACACTTTGGGTCTCCCAACTGTGAAATATCAGGCATAAATCACTGGATGAAGAATTAAAGTGGACCAATGAGAAGACTAAGCTGGAACTGGAACATTTTGGGAGCTGCTCCCATGGAAGGGAACCACGTCCCTCTGGCTCGGCCTAGATATTCAGATGTCATTACCTCTATAAAAGCTTGTGACCTGCTGAGATTAGGGAGCCCTCTGAGGACTCAACTTTTTGGGGCCAAATGCATCATCCTTTGTGCTGCTGACATGCAGTTAGGTATTAAAGGAATAGTACACCCAAAACATGATTAGCCTTTAAATTCCTTTAAAGTGTTCTTCACATTAACAATTAGGAAACAGGTTCTGTCCCAGAGATGAACATGTTTGGGCGCAAATTATCCAAATAAACTCCAGAAGAAAAAGCAAAATAGTTTTTAGGATTCTGATTGGTGTGGTCACTGTGACAGCAGACTTAAGGGGAAGAGGCTACTGTACACCTCATGGACCTACAAATGGATGTTTGGGGTCCTCTAGTGGAGGTTTTAAAGTATTGCAGGTTTTTGTACAGAGTTCTGGGGTTTCCTGTCACTGTGGGCGCCACAGCACAGTAGTACACAGCAGAGTCTGACAGTGCTGCAGAGGAGATCAGGAGCTTTGATTGTTTCGCTGTTTTGTTGATGTGAACAGAAAACTCTGAACCAGTTGGATGAATCTGTCCTGCCTCTGTGATGTAGAGCAGGAACTCTGGTCTGGATCTCTGCTGCTGTCGGTACCACTGGATATTGTAGATAGAACCAGAATATTCACAGCTCAAACTGGTGCTTCTTCCCTCTGAAACAGCTTGTTCCCTCTGTTCCTGTTTGATGGTGTTCATGGAGCCCATGGCTGTAAAAGGAGTCATTAATGTCAGTTAGTCTGCAGGAGATTCAAACATGAAGAGACTCAGCAGAGGTTCTTCTCTCTGTGTTCCACATGTGATCACAATAAGGTTCATAGAGAAAATCAGAGCAAAGCTTTTCTCTGTGTTCTAACACTCACCTATGCAGAGAGAAAAAAGCAGCAAGAAGTAAAGAAACATGTTTTCAGGTAGAGTCAGACAGCAGAGGAACAAAGTTGTTCCACTGCAGCAGAATAAAGACTAAGAAGCTTCTCTGGTGCACAGACCTTCTCCTCAACATCAAGCTGCTTTTAGTGCAGCAAACACAAACCATCTCATTGGCTGAACCCAGCAGTGGTGGGAGGAGTCAGAGAAAAGATATAACTGTTTCATTTTCTCTTAAAATTATATTTAGTCAGTGAGAGTATTTGTGACCCTGAAGAAGCAGTTGAGGCTGCAGATGGTTGGACTGATTCTGATCACTGCTCCTGTTTCTTTCATTGGATCAACAACAGTATTGTGGGCAAGCAAGGTACTCTGGTTTACTGTGCTGAATCCAGATAGGAGTCACCCTTGGGACGTCATTACGCAACAGAAACCAACATGGATAATGTCAGTCAAACCGGGACTGCTGCCCTCTGAATCTCCTAAAGTAATTTAGCAAATGGCTAAAACTCTGCATTATAAAACCCGTAATATACACAGGTGCATACATCTGCATGTGTCACCCAGTACAAGTCAAGAAATAATGTAATCCTTGTTTAATTCCACGAGGAAGGCTATGCCTAAATGTCCTGTCACACAATGGATTGTAGGAATACATTCACACATAACACTCACATCCATTAATACCAGGATCAAAGACCCGGCGGCACTGGTGGTTGGTCCGGGATTATTGGATGACCCAATAAGTGAACCTAAAATCCGGATGGGGGGAGGGGACCAGCGACACAGCCACACCAACCCATCTCATTCCTGCTTCGAGCCTGGCCCCCCACCCCGCACACGGATCGGACCACCCCAAGCAAGGGCCCCCCCCCCTGGGACCGGGCCCCCCCAAACTACTTCAACCAGCCACTACACGCCCCTCCTTCCAACCTTCCTTGACCCCCACCCCCCAGAAAATGCCCTACATAGATGTGTGTTGGGAAAATGTTGTAGATGGAAGTGTCTAAAATGCAAAATAAAATTGGGATGGGGGACCTCATCAGAAGGTGGGGCCCTCCAGTAAAGACCCCCTCCCCAAAAACCTACCTGTGTGGCAGTGTGATGGAGCAGGCAGAGGGAGGATTTCGGGGAGTGGGAGCAAAGGACTGGGGTGCTTACTGCACTCCCAGGGAGCCAGCTCCCCCGCTGACTCCAATAGGCACCCCCATTCCCCAAGAGCCCCTCCGGAGAGGGGGGCCCCACCAGTCTCACCACCATAGCCCGGGGGCCAGGGACCAGCAGCAGTACCCACCAGCCAGCCGGGCACAACAGGCCCCGAGGCACCCCAGCACACCAGAGGCCGCGGTAGGGCTGGACAGCCGGGCGTACACCGGCCCAGACCCCAAGCAGCACTCCCCACATAACCCGAACCCCCAAGCCCCACCGGGGCCCCCGCCCGAGGGCAATGCACCCCGGACCCACCCAGCAGCAGCACAGCTACCAGGCCAGCAGCCATCGTCCTCCACCACGGAATCCCCCAAGAGCACCGCATGCGGCCGCCGTAGGACCCCCCCGAGGCGCCCCAGGCCCCGCCCCGATGGGGGCAATAGACCCCAGGGCTAGACCCTCCAGGCACCCCACTCCAAGCGCCCCTCCGAGCCCTCCAGGACCCAAGGACCCCCAAACCAGCCCCCGCGCCTCATAGGACACGCCCCACAGCCCCCCACTACACTAAGTGATGGAGCCGATCAAGGGAGCCCAGAGAGATCGGTCTGATGGGGATGCAGATGCTGTCTCAAGATTAATATGATCCAACACCAGATCTCTGTACTGATTCATGCTGAGTTTATCCTTACTTTTCCATTTCATGAGGATAGTTTTACTTTGCGACACATAATGCAGTGAAGGCCATGAAAACTATTTTTTTTTTACAGAGAGCTTCCCTCAAAGTCACCCAGCAAGCAAACTGAAGGGGAAAGTGAGATTTTACAACCCA
>NW_015151729.1:154820-155918 GCF_000732505.1 Cyprinodon variegatus
CAGAGAACTAAGAAAGAACTAATTTGTAGTTAACTGGTACTTACTACACCCAGCCCAGCCTTACCAAGGAACTACTGCTTATTTATCTGGGAAATACTAATCAAACATTAATGTGTAGTTACCAAGGAAACCAAAGAGAAACTAATAAGAAACTAATGAGTAGTTAACTAGTACTTCTAACAATACTGTTTCTTTGCTACAAAATTACAGTAGAAACGATCAGTGTTGGGTCTAAATATACCCTTAACCTGTGAAGTCACAGTTTATGGAAAGCTATACTGAGTACCAAATTATTGCCTAGATTTTGTTTTAGGAAGTTAATCGAGCCAAGCATCATATCAAGTGGTTACAAGGATCTATTCATTACCTAATCAGTATCTGACCATTATCTAATGCTTTTGTCAGCCCTAAAGTAAAGTGAAACCACAGATTTTTTCCTCCTTCCAGGTAACCTAAGCAGTAGTCCTATGGTAAGGCTGGGCTCGGTGTATGTCATTAAGTATTGGTTAACTAGCCATTAGTTCCTGCTTAGTTCCCTTGGTGTTCTCTAGTAGGTAATCAATTTTGTGTAGCTTTTTGTAAAGTGATACTTCTTGGTTCTGATTGAACCTTTCATCTACTGTTGACACAATATTCAAAACATAATAATTAGGTAGGCATGCCTAACTGACCTTTCTGTGTCAAATTTGGCAATACTGAATTGTCTAGTGTGACTTTATTCTACGGGGTCCCACAGGGCTAAATTGTAGGGTCC
Source organism: Cyprinodon variegatus (assembly GCF_000732505.1). Lineage (NCBI taxonomy): Eukaryota > Metazoa > Chordata > Actinopteri > Cyprinodontiformes > Cyprinodontidae > Cyprinodon > Cyprinodon variegatus. The sequence continues at coordinate 155,575 of NW_015151729.1, forward strand.
CTGCTCTTTTCTTTGTATTTGTTGTCACTTGGTTCTATACTGAGAAGACATGGAATTTGTTTCCATATTTATGCTGATGATACCAGATCTATTTGCCCCTAAAGCAATGGGATGTTTTTACAGTGGTCATTTTTTTTTTACTGTTTAGTTGACATTAAAGCCTGGCTGGCCCTGAACTTTTACGATTTTAATAAGAAAAGACTGCCTGGAATAAAATGGGGACCTGTCCAGGGTGTACCCCGCCTCCCCACCCATTGGCAGCTGGAGATAGGCACCAACATCCCTCACGACCCCAGCTGGAATAAGGGTGCCAGAAAATGGATGCATGGATGAATAAGAAGAAA
>NW_015151729.1:157109-159095 GCF_000732505.1 Cyprinodon variegatus
GCAGCATAAACGGTATAACGTTATGCGTAATTGTCATTGTGCTTGTTACTGCGCAGCACGCACACACGGTAACTGTCATGAGGCATGTTTTTCCAGGTTTATGAGTAACATCAGAACTTCCAGCTGGTAGCCATGGTCCTGTTTTCTCCTCAGCAGGCACTGCAGGGCATGCATGGCCTTCCTACTCAGTCTGAAGTCCTAGATGAGTTCCAACTCCACATCAAACCACAAGCGCAGAATGGGTACATTCATGTTCAACCTACAGTAGGTTAGTGGTCATCCACTATGGAACAGATTAGGCAACAACAACAAACAGTTTATAAGCATAGAAAAAGAAAAAAAGCTTTTAGTTTAGTTTTTTATTTATGCATGAAGAGAATACATCATTTTTCTTTTTAAAAGTATTCATAACTCTGTGGCAGCATAAGTGCGAGTTGAATAATATTCCTTAAAAACAATGGGGTGTAGGCCCAAAGGAAATAGTTTGTAACTTTAGCAGGTTAGCTACAGCTGCACATTGGACTGTATTCCGTGTGTTTGTTTCATTGTTTGCTTTCTTTCTCCTCATGTCACATGCTAATGACCCAAAGGCTGTACCATGTGTGAAAAAATAACAATGCTAATAAGGAGGTTATTCCTTTTTCAAAAGAAACAATAGGGATAGTAGCTAGCCTTAAGGCTAACACTGCGCCATAACAAATGAGCCCACATACTGAAAACAGATTAATAATAAGCCGTCTTTGGTTTTCCACATTTCTTCACTGTTGGTTGCTCTTAAAGGAGCTGGAGATTTCTCCCTCAGTGGTTCTCCCTTTTTACTCTTTTAATTTCACAAACTCCTTAGCAGTTATGTTAAAAATAAATACATTTAAGTCCACAAACATCTTCATTCACATGTTCACTTAAATTTTCCCATTGTATGTTCACATTTATGGATTGCATCTAGAGATATCAAACATATTTTCAATTAAAACTATAGATATAAAATAATACATTATAGAAAACAGTGGCTTAAAGGTCATGAAATCGGGGTCAGTCTGTGAAAGCTGCCTGTAGGAACTTTAAATGTCCAACAGGTGTCAGTATTCAGTGACACAGAACCAACACATTATCAATACAGTTTGCAAATGTCGGCGCTTCATGATGCCTCATGGACCCATCACTAACGGACAGTATTGACCCAAACAACAAAAAAACCTTCAGCGTAATCCTATAGTTATCAGGCATTCTATGAGTTTTTGTGAACTTTTAAAAATTTGAAGCTTACCTGTTTGCAAACAGGGAAACATACTTGTTCCCATGAATAAAATTGTCCTATATTATATTAGATATTTCACCAATAACAGCGCCCCACTGGGCTGTGTCACAGAGACACATGACCAATAGGACTTGACTCTCTAGATTTCGCAAGATGTGAGTTTAGAGCGAGATTATGCAAGACATGCACAGATTTATGCGGATTCAGCCTTTGACGGGATGCTCCATGTTCCTCCTGAATAAAGATCTCATTCAAAAGCTCCAGGAATGTGGGTGGAGCAATTCTCCTCTCTCTCAGCCTAAGACTAAAAAGCATCATATCAGACTTGCTGGAACCTTTGAGGAGTTGCTCAATTTGTGCCTTGTCTTTGGAGGAAGGTGGTAGGCCACCTTTTTGGACAACTTTATTCAGAACCTTTTCCAGTCTCTATTAGGTTACTGTTTCTGTTATGTTTTTCTTTTGATGTTCAGTTTTGCTTTGCTCTTGGTTTTATAGTTTTTTTTATGGTTTAATTCTTATTTTGTTGTGTTCTTCGGGTTTTTCTCAGTTACTGTCTCAGTCTTGGTTCTGTAATATTTTCTTTTTAGTGTTCAGCTTTGCTTTTCTCCTTGTTTTCTAGTTTTAGTGGTTTTATTTTTATTTTTGCTGTGTTCTCTGGTCATTCTTAGTTACTGTTTCAGTCTTGGCTCTGTTATGTTTTTCTTTTGAGTTTTGAGTTTTGCTTTGCT
>NW_015151729.1:161922-166793 GCF_000732505.1 Cyprinodon variegatus
TGCATGTGTCACCCAGCAGTACACGTGAAGAAATAATGTAATCCTTGTTTAATTCCATGAGGAAGGCTGTATCTAAATGTCCTGTCCTAGTCACTTTTTTCTCCTCAAGATTTGTTCAACATATGAACTGTTTCCATAAAAAGTGTGTAACTTGTTTTGGTTAACTCTGTGGGAAAACCTTTACAGCTGCCCTTTGTAGAATTTAAGTTAGTGAGAGAACATTTTTCCAATTAGAGCAGGGAAGAACATTGAGGTCCTTGTTCATAAAAGTACATCCATATTTTGTTTAAACACCTTGAAGGCATCCACTATATGTCAAAATAATCATAGCAACGGTGTTACCAGTCATTCAGAGACTTTTTTTCCACACATAAGGGATATTTTTCACAAGCAACCAGCCACTTAAAGAAAGACACCTGCTCTTCACCAAAGAAACCTGCTACAAGTAGTTTCTCTGCTCAAATCTGTTTGATTCTACAAACTTCAAACAACTCTATCTGTCATTATTCTGCCCTTTTTGGTTCTGTTTAAGTTTCCTTTTTAGTTCCTCTTTGATTTATGTCATTCTGTGTTTTCTTTTCAATTTTGTGTCATTTTAGTTGTTTTTTAGTTATATTTAAGCAGTGTTGCATTTTCAGAGTTACTCTCTGTTGCCCCCTTGGGCCCATCTCCTTTCCCCTAGCTCCCTTCTAGTTAGTTCTATCCACACCTGCTCTCTATCAGCTGATTAGACCACCATCTTTCTGTCAGGGGCATCTCACCACAAGTACGTTGTGAAGGATAATTAATGTTTAAAACAGTTCAAGATGTCACAGTGATTGAAATGACTACAGCTTTCATCAGAATAATTATATATTATAGTATAAAAGAATCCTGAGATGAACCATGCCAAAGCCCACCACTACATTTACAAGACACATTTGTACATCACAGAGGTGCACAGCTGTTTAATAAGAAGGCTTTTTATTCATAGACAGATGGAGCCCTTATAGCAAAATGAGTACAATCAGAGCTCTGTTTGATGTAGATTGATTCTGTTAGGATTCCAGTTAGTGTGGGTTGTTCTTGTGTTTTCCTCTCTCCACCACCAGGCGGTGCCCTGTCCTTGTTGGGCTCCCTGCACACCTAAGGCTCGTTGGGTCATTACCAGAGGAGTACTTGAGCAGCGGGCTGTCACCACCTCGATGCGAGAGTGTTTGCCAGTATTGGGAAGACTTCCTGTGTTACTGGATAAGCCTGGACCTTCTACCCCAGGAAGGATTTACTGAGTCTCACTGAGCAAGGGGAAAACCTCCACATGATCCGTTCAAGTCCACTCCTGGAAAACCAACTGACAGTCCGCTCCTTTACTCCTCTGGGTCCAGTGTTTGTCTAACTTTCCGCTCTCCAACGAGTTCCTTCTTCTCTGGAATAAACCCCCACAAACTGGATTAAAGGATAAACCAAGAGCCCCCCAAAAGTGAGTGCCTCTCCAGCAATACTCAAGCCTCAGTCTATTTTCCCACTGTCCCTGAACTGATCACAGTGATCTCCCCTTCAGAGTTTCCGGTTCCGGTTCACCAGTTTGCTGAGTTCCAGTGTTGTTTCCCCACCAGAGTTTCAATCTCCATCAGCGTTTGCTAACCTACAATAAACCTGTTAAACTTTTACCCTTGGCGTCTGAGTGGTTCCCTGCATGTGGGTCAGATCTTTAAAGCCCACTATGACAGATTCAGGTTTACCTTTGGGGAATGTTTTAAATCTGAGCAACATGACGGATTAGACTGTTCCATATGGCAGGCATGAGATGACTTAAGATGACTGGTTAAAACCCTCGGTGTCAGTCAGCTCCTTCCAAACAAATTTCGGTACAAAGATTGTGGAATAATGAGAACCTTACCAAGTATCATGATGCACTGCTCTGCCAAGCTTTGCTCTTTAACACTGGTCAGTCTAAACAAGCAAATAAATCATGCATCATAATGTTTCAGCAGGTCTATAAGATCACTGAACAATCCCGACATAGTCATACATGGACGACACCAAGGCTGCTATCCTCCAACAATTATGCCTTTTTTCAGGTATTTATGGATATGTGAGATTATCTAGTAATTTGCCTCCTTATGAATCATCGCACTAACTTCGCCGACTTTGATTTGCATTTGATCCACCTGCATTAGTCACTATCTAACCAGCCTTCAACTGGTTATCAGTGCCAGATTATTTCAAGGTGTTGGTGAGACATTTTGTGTTCTGACGACCTGATCCTGACCTGTCTCTTGACCTCTGAGCTTGCCTGTCCCCATCTGATTTGTTTGCCTGACCTGTCTTCTGACTCCTGCCTGATCTCTGCCTGCTTTTGTACGGATCGGAACCATTTCCTGACCACTGAGTTCTGCCAGACGTCTTCTAGCCTGTCAGCCCCACTGTAACTGGAACTGTGACCTGACTCCGTCTTGGATTCTCCTTCAGCATCTCCCCGGAACTCTGACCTCCTGGCTCCGACTACCACGCACGTCACTGACATATACTTTGGCTTTGCCCTGTGGATCATCCTGCCTACGACCGTCTGCTCAGTTCTGATCTCCTACCTGTCCTCTGACCTCCAATACATCAGAGTCTGGGACTCTGTGTGTGGCAAACAATGTGCCGCATTGGCAGCCGAACAGCCAGGACCATCCTCTGCATCTGGATTTGGACTGAACCGACCAGATTATTGACTCACACGTTCACTAACCTCAACCTCCAGATATAAGTGGTCACTAACCTGCTGTCTCCACCCGCAGAGGTTCCTGCCTTAGACGAAGACTCCACTCACTCTGATTCTATTTTCAATAAACATTCTAAAAGAAAAAAGTTTGTCTGCCTTGAATACTGGATCCTTCAGCTCTGAGCTGACATGTTCAGGTTTAACTCCCAAAAACTCAAATTGATCAACATAGAGTTTGATGCTCCTTGAGTTCAGGAAAACAGATTCAGTCAGAACAGTTTGTTGTTACTGAAAAAGTTTGCTTTGCTGCTGTACTTATTCAGAGTAAATCAATTTTATTCTAATGCACATTTAAAAGCTGCAGTGTTTATTTAAGTGCTCTACATAACAAAGTTAAGAATAAATAAATAAGATTAAAATAGACATAATAGCCAATTTGACAACAAGAGCACTTTCACACAAAAGGTCGAATATTTCAATTATTCATCACACAGTTTCAGGCTAAGGTCATTTCTATATAAGCTGAGACGTGCATAAAATATAGTGTTGCTGCAGTGATCCATCTTTCTTCTCATATCAATTGTTCTTTTATTATGAAATAAAGAATCCGTTGAACATAACATTATCAATCAGTGAAGATCAGTGAGGGTCACTGTTAAAACAAAAGTTGCTTTAAAATATTAGCAATGGTGATTGTTTCAAATCCTTCTGGGTAGTTTATCAAAGATACATCATTTAAAAACCCTGTAATGTAGTAAAGAAGGAATCTAAATGCAACTGCTCAGACCATGCTGGAATATTTTTGCTAGCCGGTGTTCAAGCACACAAAAGACTATGTACTTATTATCATGCTAAAATGTTGCTTAATAATTTAACTCAGAACACTATTTTTAGCTGAATAAGACAAGGGGAGCAACTTTAACTTAAATTAAAAAACCTCAGTGTATGCTTCCCTTTTACCTAGAGGCAGAGGTTTCATAATGATGGGTAGACGAAGGTTCTTATTCAAACCATTCATTATAGTTCAGTGGATCATATAAATAAATAAGTATCTCTGATGAATAATGCAGTCTGGATTATCTTGGAGTTAGAGTTTACATATGGTCTGAATATTTACTATGATAAGATTCATGTAATTATTAAGGAAAGGGAACCATATTTATACAATTAAGTGCAGATCTCACCCCAGAAAGAGGAAAAGAGTTGCGTTGATGTAGATTTTAAGATTATATAACCTGTGAAGTGTTATATTCAAAATACTGCCATGGTTTTTGTATGAGCTCTTCCTTTCTGATTTGTCTAAAAACCATGTACACCTAGTTGTAACAAATTTACAGAACATCAGTAACAATTTCTTACACAAGCTTTAGTATTGGCAGTTCCTTTGGTATAAGCCTGTTTAAAAATGTGATGGACGGGTAAAACCAGGAAGTACTTTATACCAGATTTGGGAAGAACACCAAGGAGGAAGAACTTCACTCTCAGGGTGACCTTCACAGTTATTAGTTCGAGCTTTTTTGAGCAGCTCAATTTGAAAGCCCAAATGAATAAAGTCGGTCAAAATGTTTTTATAGCATGAATATACAGAATTAAGCAGCAATAAAATGTTGATACTCATTATCACTGCAAAACAAAAGGAGAAGATTCTTGGACTAAATCCAAAAAAAGTTATACACAAGTATCAGTAAATGATGCCCTCTAGTGGTTAAGGTGCAGTACTTTCTTTTCTAAGCCTTGAATTTGCTCTGCAGGTTCTTGTACAGAGTTCTGGTGTTTCCTGTCACTGTGGGCCGCAGAGCACAGTAGTACACAGCAGAGTCTGACAGACGGAGATCCTGGATCGTCAGATTGAAGGATTTCTTCTCATTGTTGATGTCAGCATTAAATCGATTGTAGTTGAACTCAGGAGCTTTATCTTTTGTTTGATAGTATTGGTTCAGCATGTACTTTGGGAAGCTGTTTTCTTCTTGTTTATACCAGAACATGGTATATCCTGTACTGCTGGTTTAAAAAATACATCCAAGAGTCATGGATTCGCCTTTAGCAGCAACAACATGTCCTTCTGTCTGCGTCACTGAGTTTCCTTTACACTCTGAGGAAGAACAGAACATGCAGAGGAAGAGATGAATCAATAAAGATGATTGATTAAAGGAGAACAATCAGCAGCTTTAAAGACTTCTAT
>NW_015151729.1:167123-169672 GCF_000732505.1 Cyprinodon variegatus
TCCATCTGTCCAACAAGGTTTAAATCAGCAGGAGAAACTAGCTGATGTTCAACATTCAGTCTGACTATTGTTCTCTTCACAGCAACACTTATTATTAAAACAATGCTGGAACACAGAGCACAAGGAGAGCTCCGCCTACTGGATGGTGGCGCCCTCTGGTGGAGATTTTGTACAAAGTTCTGAGGGGGACAGAAATTCCTACTGTACCCTGCTGAAGTTAACATCACTCAAAAACTGATGACTTGTCTGAATTTGAGCTTTTAAATTAGTTTCGTTTTCTCAGAAGTGATTGAACTTTGAAATCATTTCAGCTTTTAAAGCTGAACTAAAATAAAGAGGGTTTACCCTAGACATGTCTGCAGTCTACTGAAGTGGAAAAGACAAACAACCATATACAAACAAAGAGAAAACATAAACCATGTGGTAACATAAAACACAAGCCTTTGTTTGGGCAGTCGTTGCTTGTTTCTTACTGATATGATTTGCAGCTCAGGGTAGCAGCTGTGTTCACAGAGATTGTTCAAAAAGCATAAAACTGTGATCAAGAGCTGTGGTGTGTGGTTTCTCTTATCTCTGAACAAAGTCAGATATCAGTGTTCATGTTTTTGTACAGCCTCTCCTATAATTTGTGTCACTGTGTTTCCAGAGCACAGTAGTAGAAAGCTGAGTCTGCCACGGTTGGTGTTTCTATAATAAGCTCAGTTGATGTTTCTGTTGTTATTGATTTGTAATGATGGTCAAGGGTGTAACTTTCATTAACCTGTTCCTTCCAGCCCTTATACAGCAGGAACTGAGGAGCTTGAAGATCAGAAAATTGTTTGAACCAGTGAAGGATAGGATGACGAGATGATGTCTTATATTTGCATTTGAGTGAGACAGCTTTTCCCTCCATCACAGGGTCTTTCTCTGGATCAGAAATGATGGAGTCTTCTTGAGCGTCCAGGCCTGAAAAAAGTGGACGAAATATAGTCATTTGACAAAAACAGTCGAATGACAAAATAACCCTCTATTATGTCACTCCATGGATAATCAAAACTAACTGTAGTAATCTGTCAGTTTAGTGTCAAAGATGCAACATCAGAGCAAAAGAAGCATAAAGGTAATGAAATGAAGTTTGTATCTGTGGTTAATGCAGCTCATGGAACAAAACCTGAATTTCTGTCCTTAAACTCACCTTGAATGTGAGAAAGAAGCAAAATCAGGTAAAGCCACATGTCTTTGGAGTACTTGAAGCTAAACACAGCAGATGAACACTTCCACTGCTGGAGAAGGAAGAAGATATAATGTCATAGGATGAGCTCGTTCAGTGGGCATGGCCACCTCACACAACCAATCAAGTATTTTTTCTTCTTCCACAGCAGCTCTGTTTCTGGGTCTGCATTCAAAAAGATTATCAGACTCTCTGAGTTCCTATCTAAGCCTCGTTCAGCTCCTCATTCAGAGCAACTCTAAACAAAGAGCTAATGGAAATTTCAGTTTCAGTGGGAAGGTGTGGTTGACCCAGTTTCTAGGCACTATCATCTAAGAGCTACGATTGGTTAATACAGGGACCAAATCTGTTACTACTATCAATGAAAATGTACGAATTGATGAGATAAGTGGATTCATAAATATGTGACATGATAATAAAATTTAGCCAAACTTAATTGTCCAGCATTGAAATATATTATTCTCCATGGTTGTTTTTTTAATTTTTTTTATTATTCATCTGTATGATATTAACATGGACTCGGTTAAAAACACATTGAAAAGACATCATGATTTATGTCCAAATGACATCTGCATTGGGTTAAAAGTTGAAAGGTAAAAGGCCGTCATTTTCAGATCGTTGAAAAGATTTTGAAAACTGGTTGGTAAAAATAGTTGAATAATATGGAGGAGCCAGAATTAAATAGCACTATCTGTAAACCTGTAGGAAGAAAACAGAGGAATGTTCAATGGTCCTGGGATCACAAAGTAAAGAGGTGGACTTAGATGCAAATTAACTCTCAGGTCAATAAGTCTTTTTCTCTGATTTTAAGCACCATTCTGGAAAGTGAGAAGCTCTCTGTGCAGCAACCAAAAGCCAGAGAGGATGGTGTATAATTTAAGCTCTGGGTACTAACATCATCATGGATCTGGACCACATCAGCTGGCAAGGGTTAAAACCCCTTTATCTAACTTGTCTAACTATCAAGATTATATTTCTTCCAGCTCACAAGAAGTTAAAAACATTCTTTCATTTCTACCAAAAGGAATCCCTGAATTATATCTTAAGAAAATATTTCATTGAGTTCTGTTTTTTTTTGTATAAAGATCCAGATGAAAAGGTACATAGATCTATAGATCTAGCTATATTTCTCTCTCATTGTTATCATTTCTATATATTTAAATATGATGTAAAGGTTTCCTTGTATTGTCACTGAAACATTTTCTCTGTTTCTTTTAAGGGGTCTCATCCCATTTTCTGCAGAACAGAATACTTGCTTTGTTTGGTTTTCCTTTCTAGGACAATAAGGGGTTATTATTATTAACCCTATCCCCAGTGATCGGAAGTGAACAACCTCTTC
>NW_015151729.1:172224-173389 GCF_000732505.1 Cyprinodon variegatus
CAGTTTGTGGACTTCCTGATAGTAGAATTATAATAGTCCAGCCTTGAAGTAAGAAATGCATGGACTAGTTTCTCCCCATCACCCCAGAAGAAACTAGAAGGGAGCTAACAGAAGGAGACTGACACAAGAGGGCAACAGAGGGTAAACAAGAAATACATAAGAACTCAAATACAACCAAAAACAACTAGAACACCACAAAATGGAAATAAAACCAATGAAAACTCAAAAAGAAAATTAGAAAAGAAACTAAACTAAACTAAAAAAGAATCTAAAACCATGACAAAGGGTCCTTTAGAGCACCTCCATTTATCTGGTGCTCCTCAATATCTACATTTGATTAAAAAAAAAACTGTAATTTTTTTCACCATAAATATTGACTAGTAAGTAAAAACATTAAACAAAATAAAAATACAGGAAAAGTTTTATGTATGTTTATGGTGAAGCAGGCAATCAGGTGTCAGGGTTGCTATGGAAGCAGCCCTAATCCTGCCTCATGACTTTTATTGATGTATGATAATTTAAATCATTTCATGTTTGCTCAATTACAGGGACATGGAATTATGTATTAAACAATTAAACAGTGATATTCAGTTCTTAAAATGAAATCAAAACATGTAAACTTGTGCCATTAAAAATAATTACTTACATTTAAAATAAATCCACTACTCAATTTAAGTGACACATCTAAATGGTTATTTCATAAGTAATTTACTTTATAATGGCACTTGACACCCCCCATAACCATCTTTATTACATGTTCTTAAAGCCTGCTTTAGGAGGCCCCCTAGTGGATGTTGGTATGCATTGTTTTGTCCTTTTTTGCAGGTTCTTGTACAGAGTTCTGGTGTTTCCTGTCACTGTGGGCTGCAGAGCACAGTAGTACACAGCAGAGTCTGACAGACGGAGATCCTGGATCGTCAGATCGAAGGCTGATTTATTGACCTGAGCAGTAAATCGGTTTCTATTGAACTCTGGAGCATTGTCACTTCTTTTAATATATTCCTTGAGCATGTACTTTGGAACACCTTGCCCTTGTTGTTTATACCAGAACAGAGCATAATTTGTAGAAATGGTCTCAAAAGTACATCCCAGAGTTACAGATTCTCCTTCAGCAGCAGCAACGTGTCCTTCTGTCTGCGTCACTGAGTCTCCTTTACACTCTGAG
>NW_015151729.1:176459-178231 GCF_000732505.1 Cyprinodon variegatus
TGGATGATGGCGCCCTCTGGTGGATCTGCAATACTGAGTTAAACGATGTAAATATGAGGCTTCTAGTTGCTTGTCATTGGGAGGGGTGGGGAGTAGAAACTAGTTTTCCTGGATATTATTTATAGAAAACAAAATGAAAAGCAGCTATCAGCATAATATGGTGGAGTACTTTGTTTTAAATACCTGATTTTAAGCATTCTTTTAGGTGATTTTAGCCGGCTGGATCAATTTCTCATGATCTCTTTATGCTTCTTTTTAAATTGATCTAATTATTCTTAGTAAACAGTGGTAATCCATCCAAAATAACTTATTCTGGATGAATAAAGGATTAAAAACAGCCATCTTAACAAAGATAAAATATACTTTAACACTGGCACCCATAGGGAAAATAACTGTCTTGAGGGAATTAAAATGATATTATAAAGGGAAAATTAAAGGCACTTTATACGCAGAAATAACAGAGGAGCCCTGCATGGTCTTGATTATATTGTGATAGTTTAGAGTTGTGCCTTAATTTTACAGTATGTGCCTCTTCTTAACTGTTAGAGATGGTTTACTCCAAAACACTGACAGCTCAGGGTGCAGACCAGGAAGCAGATTCTTAGTTTAACACACCTCTCTGCAGCTTCTCTACTGTTACACACTCTTTACTCTATCCAGACAGTGTCTTGCCCACGACCACAAACAAATAACTTAGAAAATAATCCCAAAGGAGTAAATTATGATAATCTAAAATTAAAGTTAAAATAACAATAACTCCAATTGAGATAAAGGTTAAAACGATTAAATGTGGATTATTTAACATAATACATCTTTCTTCAAAAAGTCTGCTAGTTAATGACTTGATTTCTGATAATCACATTAATTTTTGTTGCCTTACAGAAACTTGGCTGCAGCAAGAGGATTGTGTGAGCATAAATGAGGCAACTCCTTCTAGTTATTTAAATTTTCACATACCCAGACATTCTGGGCGTGGAAGAGGAGTAGCAACAATCTTTCAGTCTGACTTTCTGATTACTCCAAAGATGGTCAATAATTAAAACTCTTTTTAATATATAGCCTTTAGTTTCCCTGATATAAATTGCAAAGCCACAAAACCTCTTCTTTTTGTAACTTTGTATCGTCCACCAGGTCCTTACTCTGAATTTTTGGATAAGAATCTGATTTAGCGTCATCATAGTGGGAGGATTTTAAAATCCATGCTGACATTGAAGATGATAGCTTGATTGCAGCCTTTAATGCTTAATTGTACTGATATAATATCAGTGCAACTAATGATACGTATTAGTTTTACTAAATGTGTATTCCAGATATCTGAAAAAAAAAAATTTACTTGTCAAATTTAACATTTCAAACAAAATGGCATTCTTCATATCTAGAATATACATTCTGGATGTCTAGAAATTAATTTCTATTGTTCTTATTGCATTTGTATTATTTTGACTATGAGTAATGTATTTCAGCCATTTAACGTGTAAAGATTTCCAGGTATATAAAAGGTTTTTTTTATTTCTGAAATTCAGTTTTTACTGCAAAAATGTCATTTAGAAAATAAATTATTACGGTTTATTCCAGGAATGTGTTTTTCATCAGAAGAAATCCTATTTTAATGATCTAAAACTGTAACAACAGAGGAAAGGGCTTATACTAAATGTAAAAATGACATGCCATAGTGGCTTCATAGTAACTTACACATTAAATCGAGCAACAATCTTCTCCTTTGCCATCACCCTCTCTGTTGAAGCTGTAGTGGTGTTTCTCTGTCTTTTAAA
>NW_015151729.1:178628-182711 GCF_000732505.1 Cyprinodon variegatus
TTAATGACTTGATTTGTGATAATCACATTAATTTTTGTTGCCTTACAGAAACTTGGCTGCAGCAAGAGGATTGTGTGAGCATAAATGAGGCAACTCCTTCTAGTTATTTAAAATTTCACTTACCCAGATATTCGGGACGAGGAAGAGGAGTAGCAACAATCTTTCGGTCTGACTTTCTGATTAATCCAAAGACGGTTAATAATTAAAACTCTTTTTAATATATAGCCTTTAGTTTCCCTGATATAAATTGCAAAGCCACAAAACCTCTTCTTTTCGTAACTTTGTATCGTCCACCAGGTCCTTACTTTGTATTTTTGGATAAGAATCTGATTTAGTGTCATCATAGAGGAGGGATTTTAACATCCATTCTGACATTGAAGATGATAGCTTGATTGCAGCTTTTAATGCTTAATTGTACTGATATATTATCAATAAAACTAATGATACGTATTAGTTTTACTGAATATGTATTCCAGATATCTGAAAAAAACAATTTTACTCGTCAAAATGAACATTTCAAACAAAATGGCATTCTTCATATCTAGAATAAACATTCTGGATGTCTAGAAATTAATTTTTATTGTTCTTATTGCATTTGTATTATTTTGAATATGAGTAATGTATTTCAGCCATTTAACGTGTAAAAATTTCTATGTATATAAAACTTAAAACTTAATTCTTATTTGTATACATTTTTTATTTTTTATTTCTGAAATTCAGTTTTTGCTGCAAAAATGTCATTTAGAAAATAAATTATTACCGTTCATTCTAGGAATGTGTTTTTCATCAGAAGAAATCCTATTTTAATGATCTAAAACTGTAACAACAGAGTAAAGGGCTTATACTAAATGTAAAAATGACATGCCATAGGGGGCTTCATAGAAACATACACATTAACTCGAGCAACAATCTTCTCCTTTGCCATCACCCTCTCTGTTGAAGCTGTAGTGGTGTGTCTTTTAAACACATTCTCCATTTCCAGTGGTGTCAAAAGTAGAAGTATAGATACTGCAGTTTAAAAACACTCTGATAAAAGTTGAAGTATCAGCTTGACCTCTTTACTCAAGTAAAAGTGAAAAAGTATGTGCTCCAAAAACTACTTAAAGTAAAAAGATATAAAAGTATAAACATCTGGATGCCACTCTATGAATTGAAAGCTAAATTTTTTGACTATTTTCAACAATTCTTAGAGATAGGGCCAAGGATGAGGGAGGTCTTGTTGGTCTCCATCTCCCGATACGCTCTCTCCTGTGTCCGACCTTTCAGACATTTCAACATCTTTTTCTGAATCCCACATTGTAGCATGGCATAGACAATTCACGTTAGCAGTTTGAAGAACACCTGCTTGCTTCTGATGAGTTCCTTTAACTAACCAATGAGTGTTTGCGTTATATGACTCATCCAATCACACTAGTTTTCACTAGATGTGGATGGAGCCAATGATCTGCATTGGATGGAGCACATGACGGGAAATAAATATTTATAAACATTAAACCAGGGGCAATCAATTAAAAATCAGCGGGTCAGAATAAAGCAAATCATCAACCAGTAAAGGACCGGAGACATTTTTAATGATCTGTTACTTTAAAAAGAATTTAACACTGAAAGAAAATCAGGTATTTATGCATTCTTGTTATACATTGAATTTTGAAATAAAAAATGTTTTTTAAGTACAAATTGTCAAAAATTGCATCCTGTGCTATCTCAGAGCAGTTGACCCTTTTATGACTGTATTCCTGTATATCCATCAGTAGTTAAAGGACAAGGGTCAGCAAATGCTAATTCTGCCTGTAAAGCAATTACAGTACAATTGTCGCTGTATGATCTAAAGCCTCATTTTGAGCTTTTTAATAGGTTTTTGAAAAACTTTGAGAATTTGCTGCTGTAATATTATACATTTTTTGGAATTAAAAGCAAGCAGATGTGCATGATCAAAAAATAACAGAAATACACATGTTCAACTCTGAGTGAACCTACTTACGGTTGATTGAACTAATTCATAGCAGCCATTGTGAAACTGAAACCCCAGAGCTCCTGACCTTAAAATAGATGAATTTAGAGTTGAGGATTTGAATCTGAGTTTGTTAAACCCACCTCTTTAAAGGCACACTATGCAACATTTTTCAGTTAATTAATGTGTTCCATAACGTTATGGATGATTAAATGATTCATTTCAGGTTGAACAAAGGTATTCTCAGCCGCCCTGGTGGTCTGTGGGGGAAATACCGCACTNGTCTTTTAAACACATTCTCCATTTCCAGTGGTATCAAAAGTACAAGTATAGATACTGCAGTTTAAAAACGCTCCAAAAACTACGTAAAGTATAAAAGTATAAAATAACCTTAAAAAAACAGCCAGATTCCACTATATGAACTGAAAGCTAAATTTTTTGGACTAATTTTAAAAATTCTTTGAGATAGGGCCAAGGATGAGGGAGGTCTTGTTGGTCTCTGTCTCTCCTCTCGCCTGTGTCCGACCTTTCAGACATTTCAACATCTTTTTCTGAATCCTACATTGTAGCATGGCATAGACAATTCACGTTAGCAGTTTGAAGAACACCTGCTTGCTTCTGAGGATTTCCTTTAGCTAACCAATGACTGTTTGCGTTCTATGACTCATCCAATCACACTAGTTTCACTGGATGTGGATGGAGCCAATGATCTGCATTGGATGGAGCACATGGCGGGAAATAAATATTTATAAACATTAAACCAGGGGTAACCATTTAAAAATCAGTGGGTCTGAATAAAGAAAATCATCAACCAGTAAAGGTCTGGAGACATTTTTAATGATCTGTTACTTTAAACAGAAATAAATAAAATGAGGTATTTATGCACTCATGTTATACATTGAATAAAAAAAAAATAATAATTAAATACAAATTGCCATAAATTGCATCCCATGCTATCCAAGAGGAGTCGACACTTGTATGACTGTATTCCTGTATATCCATCACTAGTTAAAAGACAAGATTCAAATGCTAATTCTGCCTGTAAAACAATGACAGCGTAATTGTTGCTGTATGATCTGAAGCCTCATTTGGAGCTTTTAAACAGGCTTTTGAAAAACTTTGATAATTTGCTGCTGTAATTTTATAGATTTTTTTGAATAAAAAGCTAGCATATGTGAATAATCAAAAAATAACATAAACACAATTATAGAGCATTCAGTATTATAAGAAAGCCCACACTGTTTCTGAATAAATACATTATTGGAAGAGTTAAGTTCTGTTCCATTTATCTCTCTTTCCTTTTAAGTGTGAAAAGTCCCATGCTCCTGAATGCACCATAGCTATGTGACGCTCGTGAATGCATCACACTGGTCTGTGTAGATGATCGTTGGATTTTCCGCTTAAGACAAAGTTTTGCAGTTTCACTGTTTATTGTTGTACCTCGGACAAAATCTTTGGATTTAATGTTGTTCATAACACCTGTACAGGGGATGCATATCTCAGCAGGGATGCACTTTTCGGCATAACACCGGACCGCAATCCGTTAATCAGTGACCTCCGCATTACACCGAAGCCAAGAGTAATGAGTAACGATTGTTTTAAAAATGTAAGGAATAGAAAGTACGGATACCTGAGTGAAAATGTAATGACTAGAAGTCATAAGTAGGAAGAAAGTAATGGAGTAAAGTATAGATACCTAAAAAGTGTGCTTAAGTACAGTAAAAAAGTATTTGTACTTCGTTACTTGACACCTCGGTCCATTTCTTAAAATTCCTCATTAAAATTTGTAGTTCCAGTAGGAACTACAAATGTTTACTCATCAAATTGGGGTTTCACTTATAATGGCTTTTCAAACTTGTTACGCACATGTTCAACTCTGAGTGAACCTACTTACGGTTGATTGAATTAATTCATAGCAGCCATTGTGAAACTGAAACCCCAGAGTTCCTGACCTTAAAATAGATTAATTTAGAGTTGAGGATTTGAATCTGAGTTTGTTAAACCCACCTCTTTAAAAGGACCCTGTTGGGATCTGGAGCTGTACCACCTTCCTCCAGCAGAGTCCGCCGTGGATCCTCCTGAGCTGAGCTCCCAACACACCTGTGGCCCATCTCATCATCAGAGGATCCACC
>NW_015151729.1:184307-185807 GCF_000732505.1 Cyprinodon variegatus
CTGTTGATCATCTGTCCATCATCGTATAAAGCCCGCCCTGACAATTTGATTGGCCCGCCACATATTGTGCGAGCATACTCGCGCTACTATTAAGCAATGCCAGACCGAACTTCCCGACCTCAAACGTTGTGGGCGGGACTAAGTTCGGAATGGCACCCAGGCTACATATCTAGACCCACATTCATCACTATCTCCCTCCATGAATTGCTTGAATATGTGCTGGCCTAGTGATATGGAGAATGAGAGTCGTGCAGATGGGGGTTCTTCCTCACTTCTTCGAAGACTCGCTCCTCTAGCTGGTCCATCTTCACAAGTCATTTTCCACAATGGCAGTCATACAAACAAAACAGGTTGGTAAGGTACCACAAAGGAAATATACATGGTGTAGAGCGGATGTAGAATTGATCAGTCAGAGGTCTCCTTTCTCTTCTCCCTGCAATGCTAACTGCAGCACTGTCTGCTTTCACCCACAATTTTAGGGAGGTGCACCAGACTGTCTGTGGAATTGGGGTGGGGGGGCATATCTGGTTTAACTGCGACACACACAGAAGACCTGGTTTCTGAGCATAAACCAAGCTTCACAATTGCAAGTTCTTTTGTGTTAAGAAACTAATATCAAACACTCAAATGCCAAAAAATATGTTAATCTTTCATTAGGATGCAACAAATTTTTCCTTCACATTTATGTTGTGTAAATAAATAACCAAAAGTCTTTCTGCTGATATTGGCCCCTCATACAGACATTGCCTGGAGAACAGCCTGTCCTTAACACATCAGGTAGCCGTTGTGTCAATTAGCAGATCATAGGGGATTATTCTGCCCTGTGTTCTAAAGTGTCTTGTGGTATCTTTTCCTGGTCCCTTCCTGATGAGTTCAGATGAACTCAGATGCAATCTGACCACTTTCTTTGGAGGAACCTGTATTCTACAAAGGGTTTGACCCAGGACACATGAAAAGTGGGGTGAATCCTCATAGAATGGGGGAGCTGGAGGCAGACAGCCACCATATTCACCACCTTAGTAATGAGAAATGGCCCGATGAACTGAGGTGCCAGCTTCCTGCTTTCCACCCTAAAGGACAGGTATTTGGTGGAAGAGGTGTCAAGTCATAAAGTATAAATACTTTGTTACTGTACTTAAGTACACTTTTTAGGTTTCTATACTTTACTGTATTACTTATGTTTGTTCCTACTTCCAACTTCTACTTGATACATTTTCACACAAGTATCTGTACTTTCTCTTCCTCGTACTCGTACTCGTCGTCTCCCGCTTTATCCGGAACCGGGTCGCGGGGGCAGCAGACTAAGCAGAGACTCCCAGACTTCCCTCTCCGCAGAAACCTCCTCCAGCTCTGCTGGGGGAAGCCCTAGGCGCTCCCAGGCCAGCCGAGAGACATAGTCTCTCCAGCGTGTCCTGGGTCGTCCCCTGGGCCTCCTCCCGGTGGGACGTGCCTGGAACACCTCCCGAGGGAGGCGTCCAGGGGGCGTCCGAAGAAGATGTC
>NW_015151729.1:188379-190958 GCF_000732505.1 Cyprinodon variegatus
TTCTACTTAAGTAACAAATGTGTGAACTTTTGACACCACTGTTTGTTGGAGAGTCAAACCTTCTGACCCCACCAGTATTCAGTTGCCAGGGCCCTCCGGTGGTTTGCAGCATTGGTTTGGCTCTTAGATGGCTCGCTGGTACATCAAAGCAGACAACCGGGCCTACAGAACCTTTAAATCTTTTTCCTGGATGGTCAAAACCAAGATAAACCACTGTTGTCTGAAAACAACAAAAAACAAAGAGAGAGCAGTGGTGCTATAAGGAGCAAAACAGCCTATTTAATCCATGGCAATTGACTGGACCATTTGGTAGGTTTTTACTTACATAGTACACAGACATTGGTCTGCACATCTTGTTTGCTCCTTTCTGTAGGACCTTCCATCTGAGGATGGAATCCAAATGACTGACTCACAAAGATCTCCAGCATAGCTCAGAATTGTCAGAATAGCTTGCCAAAAAAAGGTGATGAAATCCCTGGCAAAGGTCAAGCAAATGGGGACAGGTAGGCTCAGAGGTAGAACGGGAGGTAGAACGGGTCAGGATCATGCAAACAGAATCCAGGAATGCTAGAAAACTTCTCACGAACAGCTTCAAAATAATCTTGAACTGTTGAATGGTCTCAAGGCTGTTGAATAGAGACTAGAGCAGGTGAATGAGATAAGCAGGGATGCAAACAGGGCGGAGCTATACAGGTGAATGAAATGAGTAATCAGACCAGACAGCAGTGCCAAGATCATTACAGTAGAGGCATTTGTTTTGTGAAGTCCGTAGTGTCTCACTTTGAAAATGTAGCAGGGTTGTGTGTTAGGGATAGGGTCGGAGCCAGCAATGATAAGGAATCTGTTTTTAATTGTTTAATCACTCTTTTTCACTGCTATATTGTTAATAGACTCTGTTATGATGGAAATGCTTTGATATGAAATTAAATTGCCCTGTGTGAACATCCATGGTTTAAAGTCCAAGGTGTTTGAATAAGGCTGTTCCTCCATTTACTTTAGTCTAGGATCAGCTGCAAAGCCGGTAGTTCAGGGGCCGGCAACCCAAACTGTTCACAGAGCCATGATGCACCAAAAAAACAAATCAGGCAACACGGACTCTAAGTGTATTAGCCCACTATAAAAAAGGGAGTAACTGGGCTTAAATATATAATAGTCATTCATGATTAAAACTTTATCCTGGAGCAAATGTCACATAGTAGCATAAGTTGAGGGAGGAGCCACCTCGCCACGGTTTAGGTTTTGTCACAAGCATGAAATGATAGAAACAAAATAAAGGAATCAATGGTGGACATGCTTCTGTTGAGAGGAGTTTGATGAGTCATGAGGAACCAAGCAGGAACTGACATTCATCAGAGCAGATCTCTGTAACCCAGTAATCTCACATTCCGTTACCAGTGCTCTCTTCCTTTTTTGCCTTTGTGATCTATGGCCTGGGACATGGCTATGACGCTTATTTTCGTTGAAAGAAATGTTTACATTTATTGTTGAATTTAATTTATTATACGAATGTTTACAACATTGGAAAACATAATAAATGTCTGTTTGACCTCCTGCACACCATATTAAAATAAACATATAAAAAAGGGAGCCGCAAGGGGGCACTAAAGAAGAAAGAAAAGGAAAAAGGAAAAGCTGCCAACCCCTGCGCTAGTTCATATAGAACAGATTAAACTGACCTCTAAGGACCTGGCACCCCTTGTTGATGACATTTCAACAAGCATAACGGAAACAGAATCCAAGGTGCAGAAACTTTTGTTCCTTAACTCCACATCCTTTTATACAAGGAAAAAGCCTTCCGAACAAATGAGCGCTGAACAAAAAACGTAACAAAAATTCAAAAAAGTTTCTTCAGTCTGAGTGACAGCTATCCCTCGTCCTCGATTGTGGGTGATTTGATATCTGCAGCTTATTCACAAAAAAGTGAGAACAACAAATATAAAGGTTTGTCACCTCTGCTTTTCTTTTTAGATTACATTGGGTTCCGTGTTAAAGAGGCAAGGTCAGATGCTTCAAAACCCCTCGAAACAATGAGCACTCTGCGAAAACACTAAATCGGTTTAAAAACTTTCTTTCACTATGAGCAACGGTCATTCCTCTTCCTTGATTTACGGTTCATTTCTTTTCTCTATGTCATTTGTAAATATGTAAAACAATGGAAAAATAGTTTGTCACACCTGCATCTATGCTGATCTCTCATACAAAATATATGTTAAGAGGTGGATAAAAACCCCTGAAAACTGTGATTGATATTCAAAAAATGCATTCACTGTGAAAATATTTTGAGTAAACATTAATGCTCTTCCTGGATTATCTTTAATATATGTCATTCAGAAAAATATCATCATCATCATCATCATTATCATCATCATCATTGTCATCGTCATCACTTTTAATAGAGACGCACGAGTCCATATGAAAAAATGTAATCAAAGTTATAATACAAGTAAATAACGTGGAATAAAATACAAAATAGAAAAAAAAATGTCAATAACAAATTTACTAAAAGACTGGAGAGCCAATGGTTCCACACTCAGGGCTAAAATCTGACTGACTTTCCTCCTGGGTCTATGTGTAACAGG
>NW_015151729.1:191080-192396 GCF_000732505.1 Cyprinodon variegatus
GCCACCTTGCCTCGGTTTAGGTTTTGTTGCATGGATGAAATGATAGAAACAAAATAAAGGAATCTATGGTGGATGTGCTTCTGTTGAGTTTGATGAGTCATGAGGAACCAAGCAGGAACTGACATTCATCAGAGCAGAGCTCTCTAACCCAGTAATCTCACATTCCGTTACCAGTGTTTTTTGCTGTTATTTTTATTTTGAGAAATTGTGGAAAAAAGGAAAAAAAATCCCGTCCCTGCATCAGAGCGCTACCTGTTCAATCTGTGAACGGTTGTCAATGCTTGCAGCAAAACTAGCAGCAGGAGTAGAGTTTAGAGATGCAATCCACTTCTTAGATCTATCTTTACACTCCTGTAATTTACCCAGAAGTCCTGACATCGCACTTGTTTCTCTCACTCCCAACTTTATGATTGGCTGTATATTTAGCATGCCTCATCTGGAAATGCCTTTCCAAGTTACTCTTTTTATTCTTTGACAACTTCTTATTAAAAAGAGAAAATTCAGACAGTCCTTCCGCATTGATAATGAAAGCAAAAGATTCGCTTCATCCTGAATTCTCTGATCTCATCAGCTATCTTCCTTTTTTACCTTTGTGATCTATGGTCTGGGACATCCCCCACATTTTGTTCACCTGGAACTGCGCCATGCTGATCGTGTGTTTCAGGCTATGACCACTGATCTCTATGGCTATTACGCTTATTTTCGTTGAAAGAAATGTTTACATTTATTGTTGAATTTAATTTATTATACGAATGTTTACAGCATTGGAAAACATGAATGTCTGTTTGACCTCCTGCACACCATATTAAAATAAACATATAAAAAAAAGGAGCCACAAGGGGGCACTAAAGAGGAAAGAAAAGAAAAAAGGAAAAGTTGCCAACCCCTGCTCTAGTTCATAGAGAACAGCTTAAACTGACCTCTAAGGGCCCGGCTCCCCTTGTTGATGACATTACAACAAGCATAACGGAAACAGAATCCAAGGTGCAGAAACTTTTGTTCCTTAACTCCACATCCTTTTATACAGGGAAAAAGCCTTCCGAACAAATGAGCGCTGAACAAAAAACGTAAAAAAAATTCAAAAAAGTTTCTACTGTCTGAGTGACAGCTATCGCTCGTCCTCGATTGTGGTTGATTTCATATCTGCAGCTTATTCACAAAAAGAGTGAGAACAACAAATATAAAGGTTTGTCACCTCTGCTTGTCTTTTTAGATTACATTGGGTTCCATGTTAAAGGAATAGTACACCCAAAACATGATTAGCCTTCATTTTCTACTCACCCCCATGCTGAACAACACTCTGGAGTACTTTTTTG